>NW_017537267.1:1066406-1117281 GCF_001853355.1 Bactrocera latifrons | reverse complement strand
AACTTTTGAGTTTTGTCTTAATTAAATTAATTAATTTTTTTTTTAATGTTTGCGCAAAAATCTTTTAACTTTCTTTGCAAACAAGATCCATAAAAACACAACAATTTATGATTTTTAAAACTAAATTACGTGATTCAAACCGAAAATCACCTGATATAGCTGAATACAACCGAAGCCTGTTGTATTATACCCTACACTTATGCACTTACTTCAAAACAATATAAGCACACTTTTGAAAATCGCTAAAAAACGACTCGCCAAATGTTGGATTGAAGTTCAAATAAATTAGTTTCCTTGTAAATTTCACTTTCCGAATTTTTGTTTACGCCGCAACGAACACGCTGTACACGCCACTATTGAACGCTGAACGCAACTAAATCGAAAATATGCAATCAAACTGTGATATTGGGTAGCGCAAAGCCTGCCGCCACTGACCAAACCCAACCACAAGCCACACTCAACACTCAACACACTGGCACGCTTAGCGCTATACGATCGCTCATCAACATGTAGCGCATACACACAAGCACACACAACTATAGTGGCCGAAAGCGCATCAACAATGTCCGGTGCAAGAATTTCTTTAAGCCTTACTAGTGTGGTGTATGTAAGCCAAGAGAGCGGCACTAAATAGAGACTTTGCTCAGACGCCAAGAGCCAACAACACACCAAGAGCCAGCAATGAAAACAGGTAAAGTAAATTTAAGGCACGAGTACATTGTGTTGTACAAAGCTTGTGTCGCTTTCTTTGCAGTTCTGGCGTCTTCATCATTCTTCGCCAACAACAGCATTAGTAACAGCAGCAGGTATTTTTTCGCATACAGCCAGACAGTGGTGGAGAGTGGTCAATGCGCGCATGCGAAGCGTCCGCTCTACTCAATACTCTACTCGTACACATAACGATGGCTGAATCGATCTTAAAATTAATTCACTGATAACGGTCAATTTATACGCACGTTTCAAACGTTAATCTAATTCAATATTTCGTACTTATCTTCGACGTGCCGCGTCTCTGGCACGAATATTCTAATACACCAACCGCGAGTATTCTAAAGTCTTTGGAGCGGCTTTTACATTTCTCCACCGCCCAGTACAGGCTTTATGTACCTATGTTTTTTTGCGTTAATTGATAAAACAAGCACGTACATGCACGCGTTCGATTCGTTCATACGGACCAATACATATATGCATGGCGGTGCAGAACTGTTTTATGGACTCGTAATTTGTGTCACTTAGCCGCATTTTTACCATAATATGTTCCGGTATCATGCTAGCTCGTAGTTCGTCGGCTTGTGGTTCACACCGCGACGTACAAATTTAGCTTCTTTGATAAATGGAAG
The DNA here is from genome assembly GCF_001853355.1 of Bactrocera latifrons. Taxonomy (NCBI): domain Eukaryota; kingdom Metazoa; phylum Arthropoda; class Insecta; order Diptera; family Tephritidae; genus Bactrocera; species Bactrocera latifrons. The sequence continues at coordinate 1,115,941 of NW_017537267.1, read as the reverse complement.
TCAAATGTATGGCATTCTAACGTCAACTAGGGGTTCTCTCGTATTTTTCGAGAAGTCCAATTTCCGACGACTCTGCTGCGCATAACCGATCTCTTGAGACCAATTTTAACACCGTCAATCAGTTGTTGACTTATAATAAATTGCATTAGGCTTCAAAAAGCCAATATGAAATCGACGTATCGAGATCTAATTGCAGTAGCGCTAGCCTTAAAGCATCCCTACAAAGGTTCTCAACATCTCTTATGAATCGACTCACATTTTGGTGAATATTTTAGATAGACTCGTACTAAAAGTCCTCATGTCTTTTGCAAAAATGACTGCGAGCAGAGGTCGCGAAAGAGATGTTTGTAACGTAACTGTGGAACCTTTCAATAGTTCATCAATACTGATGATAAGACGTGGGTTTATGACTTTGGCACTGAAAACCATGTCAGCCGAGGCTTATAGATAGTTTATGAAAATGGCATTAAACGTTGATATACTTGTATTGGCTGAGGTACCTATTTTGAAGGCAATAATACAATTTGTAATAAAATACGTTAATATCTTCCTTTTTCTCAGTCCAGGTCAAATTTGATTAGATTGGGCCATATGAGTCGCTAGGTGTGTTAAATTCACTTATTTAGCTATTATTTTTAAACCGATAAACTGGGGTTTACGAAAGCTATATACAAATATAGGATGTAGAAAAGCTTCAGAGAGAGAAATATGAAGATATAATTCTTTAAACTGGAAGCTTCGGGCTTTCATTTATTAATTTTAATTTTATTTAGCATATTTGCGAGTATATAAGTATTACCAGGTATTACTAGAAAGATTTCCGTCCCACAGCTGTAACTGTACTTATATGTGAAACTTTTGTATTTCGTGACAGCACGCACTACTGTGTAGGCATTCTGCGGTGATTTATATTTTACTTACTAACCTTGACAAGCCTTAAAATACTCCTGCACGTACTTACGGTGTGGTGGTATATACTACAAGTAGTACTCTACAAGTAGTTAAAACTCGCGTATACACTTCCCTTTGTTCTTGATGATTGCTAGTTACTTGAAGATGAATCACAAAGGTTTTCCATTTAATTTTACCATTCGTGACATGTGTGCAAAGTAAGCTTAGCAAAGAACAAAACGAGGAAGTTTAAGCTTTTAAACGCATCCAGACATAAATGCGACTGATCTTTTAATCATATATCCTAATACAAAGGTAGGATTCATAACTTGCTTGTCTTGAAAGACGTACATATTTCCAATGATTAGTGGTTTATAAAGCAATTATGGCGCTAGGTCTCTAAATCGAAATTATGGAGTTGGATTTCATCAACTGTGCGCCTTAGAGAAATCCCGAAGTGAGTTAAGTTTTACCAGGGAGAGAACACCACCCTACGAAAGCCCCTGTTTAATTCTACTTAATTTTAATTTTTCCCTTAAAACAGTACAGATGATTGCAGACCGCTCAGGTAGTTCATATGTAGTCCACCTTTTCAACCCTGTATGGAGCGTGGACTGTTCAATGTCCTCACGAAGTGTAGTGTAGTCAAAAGATTTTTGGCAAGTCCAACTCTACGAAGATCGTAGGATGAATTTTAGTTTAGGGTATGAAATGTCGGAGCGTTTATGACAGAATACATGCTGTTGGTCTGCTGGACTCAGATGCTGAGTGAATGTCGGCAGTAGCTTCCCGCACATACGTATATTAGTAGGTTGAGGACCTTGGTTAGGGAGCTTACTTACGTCGAGCCTAGAAGATTTTGCTTTAAGCCTCCGAACCTCCTCATTGGCTGAATTAAGTGTCGCGCAGTCTCTCGGCGTTTTGTGCAGCCGTCGGGTAACACATCGTTTGACTTTGTCTACCGCAGGGAGCACTTTTTCGGGACCGAGGAACCAAGGCCATTGAATTGAATTTCAACTATGTCAATCTTCGAATTAGACAAGGCATTGAAAGTAGTCCAAAGCTTACTCACACCAGTCAAGATCTCACAAAACTTCAGATGTTTTATCCATTTTATTATTATCACATACATATGTTGGTTTAATATTTTTCGAATCTCAAAATTTATATCTCTTTTTCGGTGATCACAAGGATCGGCATGACGTAGTTTGTCGCACTCGTTAGCTAAGACAGCTACTTTGGCTGGGAAATTAAGGTGGAGTTTCGTGGTTTCGAGCCGGGATGTAGCGAGCGGTAGGAGCTGCTATCACCTTGTAGAATTGACGTTCACCAACGATTACCTCCGTAGGAATCTATAGTGCGGTAAAGGTGCTCGCGGTAAATTCTGTGAAGCTGATCCAGTTAACTTAGTTAAAATTAACGTTTGCTATCTCCTCGATCTTACTCAAGAGTCTGTTACAGTTAAATTGTAGTCTTCAAGTTTGCCTCGGGTGTCCATGGGTGATCCTGGGAATGAAGGAGTGACGAGTAGGTGGAGGTTGTTGCAGCTGTAAAACTCGTTGTGTTCGGAGGCTGGTAGGCTGTTACAGGAGCTGGAACACGTTGGGATGTGACTTTAGACAGTACAAGAATTGCACTTAACTGATATGGTAGTCTGACATAACGGGCAGACTGTGCGAGGAAGCAGGAGTTTCTGAGTGGTTCTCGCAGGATGATTGAAGCGGGATGAAGGTTGTGGAGGTCATGCTGCCTGTTTGAGCTCTAAGGGACCGTAGGGGTTCTTTGGTGGCTACTCGACTAAAGTGGCAGCGCAATGTGCGAACTGGAGGCATATTGCACAGCATGGCACACATGGCTCCATCCATTGCATGTATTGCTCTTAACCGAGGTGAAGTTTGGAGCCTTCTAGCCTTGACCAGATAAAGCCGGAGTCAATTCTGGTAACATTGAATCGGAAGTTGAAAAATTTGTTCATTTTTTTTTTTATGAATTGTTAAGCAACGAAGGGAAGGCATATATGAATGAACCATTAACGTTCTCTTCAATCATCAATTATCAGGGAACAGCTGATTATGACAGTACTTCCAATCATTTGAAATTTTCCTGCTGCTTTCTGTGTGCTGTCAGTTGTCAAAACAATCGAACTTTTTGCTGGTTTGTGGCATAAACGAAATTATTTAATATTTACAGATTTGCAATATTTTTGTTAAAATGATTTCGAGTTGTGCATCTAAATCAATCAATTTAGTGGTGAGTGACAATAAATTTCCTAAGCATGTGCTGGCAAAATAATTATTTTGTCAAAGCGCAAAATAGATCTGTGCGTTATGTAATTTAAAACGTAAATTTGTTATTACTAAATTATGTATTAACATTTAATTTTCGTATACAGCGTGGCGGTATGCGTGCTATCGCTACAAGTGCGGTCCAGCGAAGTGATCATCTTTTCGTACACCGTGACACACCAGAAGATAATCCAAACATCAAATTTGAGTTTACGCCGGAGAACAAGAAGGTAAGTTGTTGGCATATCAGTGCTTTATTCATTAATTTCTTATTAGAAATATTTTCTATTATCTTTAAAGCGCGTTGAGGCTATCATCAGCATATACCCAGAGGGTTATAAGCGCGCAGCAATGATCCCACTGCTCGACTTGGCACAGCGCCAATATGGTTGGCTGCCAATATCGGCAATGCAAAAGGTTGCAGAAATCTTGGAAGTGTCGCATATGCGCGTCTATGAAGTGGCCACCTTCTATACAATGTTTTTACGCAAACCTACAGGCAAATACCACATTCAAGTATGCACAACCACTCCATGTTGGTTGCGTGGCTCCGATGAGATTATGGAATGTTGCAAGGTATATTACAAATTTAGTGAAATAAATTTTTGTTTTGAAATCCTATTCAATTGTATGATTGTAGAAAACTTTGGGAGTTGAGGTCGGTGAGATGACCAAGGATGGCCTTTTCACGATTTCCGAGGTAGAGTGTTTGGGTGCATGTGTTAATGCTCCAATGGTGGCTATAAATGATGATTACTATGTAAGTTTCAAATTTGTATTTACATTATCCATCTTTTAAATTTCTTTGCCTCTCGTCAATGCAGGAAGATTTAACAGCTAAAGATATGCAACAAATTTTAGCCGACTTCAAAGCTGGTAAACCTTCACCACCCGGTCCACGCAACGGTCGTTACGCCAGTGAACCTGCAGGTGAACCAAGTTCACTTACTGAAGAGCCAAAAGGCCCAGGATTTGGTTTACAACCAGCGCTTGCATAAAGCCATTGATTTTACAACTACAATAACATTAAACCATTTTCAAACAAATAAAACCGCTATTAAACGATAGCAAATGTTATGTTCTATAAGTGGAATAAAACGAAATAATAATAATAGCAAATCGTTTTTAAGGAAAAAGAAAAATTTAACATCTTCGGTAGTACGAGACTATAACGTAAGTTTCACTGATTCATATTTAACTTATTACAATTTATTCAATTAATTCCAAGTAAAAGTCAATTATTATAGACCAATGCGAAAAAATAGTACTTATACAAAAAATTTCAGATGCGACATAAGGATTATTAAGGAACAGATAAAATTTCTCCGTTTCCATCAATATTCTGGATCAAATACCAGAATAAGTAATTAATAAATATAAAGTTGTGTTGCTAGTTATTTAGATGGCAATATATGTATGTATGTAAAAACTGAAACGCTGTCATTCATTATATTTATTCTTAAAATCGTGTAGAGTTATAGTTTTGTATAAATCTACTGGTTACAATTTTTAGAACTTATTTAATTTTCTTTTTTTTCTTTTTTATAAAAAAAATAATTTGCAATATTTTCATATGGTTGATAAAATGTTTAATTCATTGTTTCTTATTCATTTAAATCAAATATACATTATAAATGTATTACTACTAATACGTACAACATGTCACCGAGGGCGTACATACATATGTATGTATATACGCATAGTTGTTGAATTTTTTTATATATTCGGCAAAGTAATATTTAACTTAAAAGGTCTAAAATTCGGTCAAATTAATTTTTGTTTAGCATGCGGTGACAGATACAATTTAGATAGATATTAATAAACCAACAACGGCTAAAATGTTAACATTCAAAAGCAAATTTTTGGAACTAAAAAATTAAAACACCGCAAGACATGCTTAGATGTTGCCGCATATATAAAAAAAATTTTTTTTTCAGATAAAAGAAACGTTATAAAAGTTACTCATCACTATCACCATAATAAACCCTGCAAATGAAAAAATTAGTATAAAAAAGTATTTGGATGGTTTTCAAATAACTCTTACGCGTACCTTTTCTTTGATACGGCGCGCTTTGATTTTCGCCCAATTGGATTATGGTAATTTGTACGTGGTGATGTTTCATTTACAAGCCGTTTGGTTTTTTTCGGCTCTTCACGAAGTTCTTTAAATGATACATTTTCTTGGGATTTCATGCGTTTCATAAATTTATCAATGATTTCATCACATGACAAATTCGCTTCCGGTTCCCAAGTGTCCGCCTTCGGTCCAAAACCCTTCCAACGTATGCGAAATATGCGTTGATTCTTCTCTTCAGCATAGTCGATTATCTTGTCTACCTCCCATTCTTTGTTTGGATCAACCGATGATTCGCTTTTTGTTGGACGTCCTTTCTTTGCAGCAACACCACTTTTCTTATTTGTTTTGCTAGCCGATTGCTAAAAAAAAGACAATTCCATAGTAAATATCATAGTCAAAGCCAAATATATTTCTTTTTTAAATACCTTATTTTTATATCTTTCAATTATGTCTGGGCACGATAGAGTATCCTCTGGCTCCCATGTGTCGTCATCCTTGGTGTATCCTTTCCAGCGTATCAAGTAGTAAGTAACACCATGTTCTACCTTATGGCCCACTATGTCTTTAACCTTGTAAATAAAATGTTTAAATTGTGTGCTTTAGTTTTTCATATATTATTATAGTACTTGTTCCTAACCGGAAACCATAATTGACGTATACATGACTAAATGTTCTTACTTTTTTTGTATTATTATATTCATAAATAATTTTAATATTTAAATATAATCAAATATCGATATTTTTAATATTGTTGTTTATCGATAATTTTAAAATAATAAATTTTTATATGAAAATTAAATCTTCCCATACCTCGTATACTTCCTCATCCCCTCCGTCATCCTCCTCTACAGCTAGAGCCTTAGTTTGTGTTTTTTTGCCCTTGCCACGCCTACCACCGGCTTTGCCATTCTTTCCCGCAGCTTTCTGTTTTCCACCCGCTGTCGACTTGCGCCCCTTCTTAGCTACACCGCCACCAGTACCGCCGCCATTCAATGGCTCATCGTCACTATCCATATTATCATTGTCGCCATCGGTGAGTTTCTCTGGCGCTGCTTTGCGTTTGTTCCCCTTCTTACCGCTCGTACCGCTACTTCCTTCCTCTTCCTGATCATCATCGGTGACACTACCCTGTACAGAATGGAATTCATCATCGGTATTCCCTTGGGGATGTGTTTGATCTCTTACAACGCTTTGTTTTTTCTTTCCATCATCACCTTCTTCACGTCCAGCTTCAACTTCCGATTCATCGCTATTGGACTCCACCGTGGCGCTCTTTTTAGTTTCCTCATCTTGTTCGTTTTCATTTTCAGCAGATTCCGCATATTCTGCGATTTTTTTCTTATGTACTCTCCCCATTTTAATTTTCGCCGCTTTAAAACTTGAAAATATTTTCTTTCACAAATTATACTCTTTTTGTAGGAGATATTTTTTTAAACTCTCAATCTATAAAATAATGAATATTCAAGCTCAAAAACTTCTGAATAAAGTGCTATTTTCTACACAAAATGTACCTTTATTTTTTAGGACGCCGTGAAAATTGTGGCAAAAAACAGAAGCACTGAAAAAGGAGTACAGAAATTACAAACGCAACGTTGAATGATACGATGCGGTAAATGACACAGAACAACATGGAAACGAACTAACAGAGTTGCAATAATTGTAGATACGATATACTTCAAATCATTTCATATAAAGAAAACAACATTTTGAACGCACGTGGACTGAATATTACATAGACATCTGCCGATTTGTTCAATAATTTGTGCATAATAATGATTAAGGCTAAGAAACGTGCATCGGAGAATGACACTGACGAGCCAATTAAGAAAAAATCCTCGAAATTCGAAGCAGACAAAGCCATAAATAAATCGGGGAAAGGAGAAGATCCGACCAAAGCAAACAAATTTGCTAAAAAATCCACAGGAAATTCGAAATTTCCTCTAAAAAATGTTGGCAAACCCGGTGCAAATAAATTCTCAGGAAAACCAGGAGCCAACAAATTCGTTGGAAAGTTTAATGGTTCCGGCAAATTTGATAAGAATGGTAAAGGTAAGAAGTTGGGTGAAAGAGGAAGCGGGCCTGCCGAAGGCGAAAAAACCGACTGGCGTAAATTCAAACAAGAAAAGAAGGAGCTGAAACTTAAACGTAAACAAGCCAAGGAATCTTATGAGGTGTCAGTGGAAGCTAAACAAATTTATGAAAAACTAAAATGGTAATTAGTGTTTTTCTTGTATATACTACTGAGAAATTTATATTTATATTCCTGAAGTCGTCGTACAGAAAAAAAATCTGAGCTCGTCGAAAAACTATATAATATTCTGAATCGTGGCGATGTGATAAAGAAGTTAATAATGGCACATGATACGGCACGTATCATACAATGCATGTTAAAGCATTCTTCACCTTCACTTCGAGATCAATTATCCGAGGTAATATATACGTCTTTTCACATGTATTTACATTTATTAATAAATGTATATATATATATATATGCAGAAACTACTACCTCTGGTCGTTGAAATGTGTGTATCTAAATATTCTCACTTTTGTGTACTAAGAATGTTCAAATACGGCTCACCTACAATAAAATCAAAAATTGTTGATAGCTTTATGGGCAATGTAATACGCTTGGCTGGACACAATATATCTAGTAAAATTCTGGATCACGCCTACCACACTATAGCAAACACAAAACAACGTATTTATCTTCGTCAAGAATTTTATGGAGAACTGTATCGTCAATCAAAAGATGATAATGTAAAATCACTCGCTGATGCGTACAAAGACGCAGTCGATATGAAATTGTCCATATTGAGTGCTGTTAAATCCAACATCGACCATTTGGCCAACAAACAGTTAGTGGATAATTCTCTGGTTCACGCAGTCATCTTGGAATATTTAACAGTTTGTGAAGATGATAAAATAGAAGAAACCGTTAGTTCATTTGCGCCTCTGATACCACTTTTGCTAACAACTAAGGATGGAACTCAAGCGGCAATAATTTGTTTTTATAAATCCACTCCTAAAAATAGGCGGGTAAGTTAATAAAAAAAAGAGACGTATTTTTCTTATAACTATTAAAATTAAATGTATTCCTTTTTTGATTGACCTCTTTTCCAAATGTAAAACTTTTGTTTTTTCAGGCTATAATAAAAACCATCAAAGATCACTTGATAAAAATTAGTACACATGAACATGGCCATATTTTCTTAATAGCCTTAGTAAACTGCCTTGATGACACAAAAGCAACTAAGAAGGCAATATATGACAATTTGAATCCCGAATTGAAAACTTTGATGGAAAATCAATGGGGTCGTCGTGTCATTGAATGGTTCGTTGTGCCTGCCGATACAAATTGCTTCCATCCCAGCTTCATTACAAGCATTAATGATGGGTTGCAATATGGGAAAAAAGATACAGATGTTAGACGTAAAGAAATATTCGAACAAATCGAAGAGCCCTTATCTACAGCCATTTGTGAAGACCCGAAATTCTGGCTGTCTAATCGACATATAGGTCTCGTCACAGCCGAAATATTGAAGAAATGTTTGTGTTCTTTTTGTAATTATGCTCGCCATTTTTTTAATTAAACACCTTATGTTTTCATTTCCTCTTTAGTAACCCAAGAGCACTTTGAGAAAGCTTCCAGAGCCCTCGCTGATGTTATTGTGGACCCAACTTGGACTGTAACTGTAGAAGAGGAAGGAAAAGCAAAAAAGGCAAAAAGCATTCAGGATGTAGAGAAAATAATTGCAGAAGCAACCAAAGTGAAGAAACAAAAACGCTTAGCAGCTCCTGCTGACGCTGATGAGCCACAAAACGATTCATCGGATGATGAAGTAGAAGAGGCTAAAGAACCGATCGCTATGGTAACAGCCCTAGGCATTGAGGAATCTGGCCTGCATATTGTATTGAAAAAGATTATCAAAAATGACAAAGAACGTTTGTCCACAAACGAAAGTGCAGAAACATTTGGATCAATCCTCGTTCAAAAACTTAATACTGATACGGTAAGAAATACCAGATTTGCATATATCACCCACATTAATTTACCTTATAAATTTTTAGCTGCGAGATTGGTTAAATGTAAACCGGGCCTGTTTTATATTATTAAATGTTTTCGAGCAAAATAATGAGGCTGTGAAATCGGCACTTAAAGAGCTCCTTAAGCCATTAAGTGAAGTGCTTAAAAAAGAAAAGGGTGCTGGGCAAAAGTTATTACTGAATAAAATGGAATTTTAATATAGTATCGTTTGATTTATTTTAATTTTATCATATGTATTTTTGATAATTTTAATGGATTACTTGTTTAGCTAACAATATGAAAGTAATTACAGATAAAATAAAAAGTTTAGTTATTAGAAATTTTTAAATGCGATTTTAGTTAATTAAATCGATTAGGAGAATTATATGTTAATATAAATTGTTTATTCCGTACGTAGAATTATATGTAGTCCGGAGTCTGTATCGACAATTTTCGACATTTGTCCAACCTTCAAACTAAATGCTGCATCTTCAAATGCCTTCTGCATTTGACCTAAAACAAAATGAACATGAAAGCATACAGGACATAACTACAACAATTATGGATACCTTTGCCAAATGGGCCTAAATCTCCGCCACGTTTTGCGGAGCTGCAGTCAGAGTACTTAGTTGCTAGTGCGGCTAATGTAGTGTCACCAGATTCAATCTGCTTGCGATAGTCATCTAAAATCGCACGTGCTTCTTCTTTAGATCGCGTAATATTTTCTTCGCGCCATGAACTAGGACGGCGACTACCTTTATGCTTAACAAGTAAATGGGAGCATCGCACCTCAGTAGGACCAGACGACTCCTTTTTTGCGGGCTCAGACGGTAAATCCCACTGGGATTCTTTTGTATAAATATTTAAATAATAAGTCAATCCTGCAAAGTATAAAATACGCCAATTTTATTCCTTTCCTTTCTGTAAATATGTATATACACCATTCTAATATTCATTGGCGATAACTTTCAGCAACGAAGTATTGTATAAAAGTCATATATTGCTTACCCGTTGACCGACTTTTACGCACTTCCCAACCTTCGGGTATATTTTTCTCGGTGTCTGACATAATAGTTTATCTTTATTTTCTTTTCTGTATTGAATAAAATTTACAAATATTTAGACAAGAAATGAGTGCAAAACGCCGCAACTTCTTAAATCAGATTAGCTAAGTTATAAAGACTAAATGGAAACGGAACACCTCAGAATGATTGATATGTTCCGAAATTCATTACATAGATAAATGTAATAAAAATATAAAAAAAATTAGACTCTTAAATTAACAAAAAAAAAGCACAACACATAATCTATTATTTTTTTCTTTTTTGAAAGTAATAAGTATTATTATATAAAACTATAATTAAAGTTTTTTTTTATCAGTCAAAGTGCGACCAACAAACAAAATCGATAGCTATCGTCTAAAATTGTAAGTGCATCCATCACCATCGACTATCAGCTGTAATTGACAGCGTAGTGCAAATTTTAATTTATGTGTCTGTGGCTTTGGATAAAATTGTGTATAAAAAGTTACCAAAAAAAGTCTGTGCGAGTGAAATATAAATAGTGATTTTTATTGTGCAGTTCAAAAGCACACACCTTTATTTCGGTGTTAAAGTGCTGAATTATAAAGATGTCCCGAAATTCAAGGCCTGGACCGATACCAAATCGATGGCTGAATTGCCCCCGAAAGAGCGAAAAATTAATTGCTGAAAGATTTTTGGCATTTAAAACACCATTGAGTAGTGCATTCGATGATCAAGTGCCAATTGAATGTCTCTTTCATCCTGAAATGATTTTTGACTATTTTAAAGCAATAAAGGTTTGTACTGATACCCTGCAACGTGTCGCCAATATTGTATGCACAACTACTTTTATGTTATATGTATATATGTATATGTATACATATTCGATTTGGCTGTTGTAGATCAATATATTATTTTCGTATAATTTTGGCAATAACAGTTTGTAATTTTAGTTAAAACTGGGCCTTTGGATTGATTTGACCAACACAACGCGTTTTTACAATCGTCAAATTGTTGAATCACGCGATGCTCAATATGTAAAGCTACAGTGTCGCGGCCATGGAGAAACACCTTCGCCAGAGCAAACCCAATCGTTTATCGAAATTGTTGATCGCTTTGTCAATGAACGTCCTTTTGAAACTGTAGGCGTACATTGTACACATGGTTTCAATAGAACAGGATTTTTAATTGCTTCCTACTTGGTGGAAAGACTGGATTACTCAATTGAAGCAGCAATAGCCATATTTGCGGAGGCACGTCCACCAGGAATTTACAAACAGGACTATATTAATGAATTATTCCGTCGATACGAAGATGATGAGGACCCTCTACCAGCGCCTAACTTACCAGCATGGTATTTAGAATATGATGACGGTGATGAAAATGACGCAAACTCCTACGACTCTCATAAGCGTAAAGCAGATGACATTAACAACGACAAATGCGACGAGCAAGAGGAGTACGAAGAAGATGATCAAAACGATGAGGAACCGGGCGCTTCCAATGGTGGTGGCCCTAAAAAGAAGCGACGCAAAGAGTTGGTAATTAAAAATGCCACCTTCATGAGCGGTGTTCCAGGTGTAGTGCAAGTAACCGACCAACCAAGGTTGGGAGATTTACAGCTAAAGGTACAGGAAATGTGCGGTTGGAAGAAATCAGGTTTTCCTGGTGCGCAGCCCGTATCTATGGATAAGAATAATTTAAAACGTTTAAGCGAAATACCATATCGTGTGTCGTGGAAGGCGGATGGCACGCGGTAAGCAATATATACTCACATGTGTTTATAATACTACTACTACTTTCTTAACTATTCACCACAGGTATATGATGCTTATTAATAAACGTGATGAGATATACTTTTTCGACAGAAACAATACTTGTTTCCAAGTCGAAAACATAACATTTGTCAAGGCTGGCAATTTAGGTCAGCACTTAGAAGACACACTTTTAGATGGAGTAAGCTACAAATTATTATTTTTTATTTCAAACGAAATGTTAATAATTGTTTGCACTAGGAAATGGTTATTGACAAACTCAATGGTGAATCTATTCCGCGCTACCTCATATACGATATAATTAAAATTTCCAATTATGACATTGGTGCGAAACCCTTCTATCCCGACCGGCTGACTTGCATCAAAAAAGAAATTATAGGTGTGTTGGTAACCAAACGAACTAGACTTGCTTAAGAAATCTCTCAAACGCATATTTTTAGAACCACGCTATGAGGCTATCACCAAAGGACTGATCAATAGACCGTTGGAACCATTCAGCATTCGTAATAAAGAATTTTGGGATATTCGCCAATCTGCCTCCTTACTGGGTGAGAAGTTCTCAAAGTCGTTATTACATGTACCAGATGGTTTAATTTTTCAACCTTCAAAACAAGTAAGATTAAGAAAAAAATAAATTAAAATTTAGAGCTGCTGTCATTTCAATAACAACACTTTTTTTCAGCCCTACACAGCTGGCGTGTGCAAGGACGTACTTAAATGGAAACCAAGTAATATGAACTCAATCGATTTTCGACTTAAAATAAAAGTGGAAAGTGCCCCGGGGTTAGTGCAATCTTTCATTTTATATATTTTTTAAATGTGTACTAAAGCATTTTCTTCTTTTTAGCATGTTAACTGAGAAAGTGGGCTACCTTTATGTCGGTGGCACAACAGAATATTTTTCCAAGATGAAATATACGAAAGCATTAAAGAATTTAGATAATAAGATCATTGAATGCGCCATAAATCAGAAGGGCGAATGGGAATTTATGCGCGAACGCACAGACAAAATGCTTCCGAATAGTTTTAACACTGCCACCTGTGAGTTCCTAATTTCAATTGCACAAATTATAATCTTATAAAAATCTATCTCTATCTATTATGTTATAGCGGTTGTGGAAAGTATTCGTTATCCGATAACTCAGTCTGGTTTACTGCATTTTATTGCCAACTATGGACATCGAGATGACAATGACATGATGCCACCACCACAGCGTCAGCCTCATCATACTCAACACCATCATAATCATCAGCAGCAGCAGCAGCAGCAGAGACATAGCCAGCCACCAGTGCAGCAACATCAACATCCACAACAACAAAACCATCATCAAACCGTCAACCGTCAACAAAAATAGAAGAGTTAGAACAGCATGAACCGCAATAAATGTTAACAGTAAAATAGAACTTTTAAATTAAGTTTAATACACAAAATACGCAAATTTTATACTGGAGTATAAAGTTCAAAACATAAATATGATAACCATATTGGGGTAAATATATGATTGAAAGCGTTACATAACGTGACATAATTAGTTAATTTTTTTTAAATAAGCTATATCCTGCACATGGCACTTGAAGTTTGCCACGAAGTTTTCCCCTAATATTGGACAATATAGCTTTCATACAAACTTAACTCTTTTCTTTTATTAAGTTGCATTGTCATCATTGCAGTAAAAACATTTACCAGTCATATTTACATAAATAAGATTCAATATATCACCGTAATATGCTACCATTTTTTATTAAATCATCTTCGGTTACTTCGCCGATGTCAAGTAAACACACCAGTGCTGCACCTTGTTCGGCCTGTTTTTTATTTTTCTCCCAAAATGAACTCGTATACCGTTTGCCGTTGAAAGTGCAAATGGCGCGGAAGAGTTTATCAATGCGTTGCGTTTCATACTGCGCTATGCTTAAGTTGTTACGACCAGCATACGTGTAGAGTTTTGTTTTTGGCAATTGTGTATCTATATATGAATTGCAAATTTAATATAAGAAGCAAAAACTAGCAAATTTTTCATACAGACCGCTATTGTAATTCGAACGCAAGAATGCAATATTGTGTTGAACAACATCAGCCTCTAGTGGAGGTATGTCCTTTTTTTGACGTTTTATTTCGGGACCTTCACTGGTGTCATCATCAAGTAACATGCCCGGTGCCACTTCACGTCTGCCAAAGTTTCCGCGCTCTTTCAGTTCCAATTGTTTGCGATAACAATAATCGCCCAGCGACCAGATTTCACTGTGAGAAAATCTTTTGAAATTGCATACATTTCATATAGCTAAATAACAGTACTTACCACATTTGCTGTAGCGTCTGACATTGTAAAAATTGTTTACCACGCGGTGATTCTTGCAACTCTTTTAAAATGTTTTGCACGCAATATTTCGTGTTGTGCGCTGCATTATCGTAGTCGACACTAAGCTTTAAATACTTAACAATAATATCATTCATAGGCAGCATACCTAAGATATAATTATTATTATATAGTTTTAGTTAATTATTCATTTAAAAAAAATTACCTTCTTTTCGAAAAATAGAAACATTCAACTGGGCAGCTCTACCCACCATAACACTGGTAGCGCCGCACAAGTCGCGAAAGCTTATTAAGTCTTTATGATTGTGAAACTCTTTCGAACCGCCATTTGCAATCACTGGTATATTGACCGCTTTCGCAATTTCCCGTATAAAATCTACGTAATATATAAAGAATAAATTAATTCAATTAAACTATATAAGCGTTACTAATAGTATCGATATTTACCTGGATGTGGCGCGTGCTGTGGTCGTTCATCACGCGTACGCGCGTGTATCGCAATAGCAGCAATTCCTGTAGTTGCAAAACGCTGCACCAATTTAATCGTATCGTTGAGATCTGGTAAAATTCTGTATTTTTGTTTTAAATTAGTCTTTCTTTTATGATTATGTTAAGCATTTTAAGCTTACCTAATTTTGCAGGTTACTGGTATGCTCAAATGTTTGCACAATGTTGTTAGGATATACTCCGCTTTATCTGGTTGAGCAAGTAGTGCTACGCCCATTCCTCCTTTTATGGAGAATTCTTTGGGGCATCCCATATTTATATCTAGCCCGGCAATGTCATTCTCTACTAACTTGCCTACGCTTAATGCGCGTTCTGCATCACTTGTTCCCAACTGCAGTACAAGTTGTTGTCGTTCGTTTGCACAAGTACGAAATACAATTGTTCCGTCACTTCGGTCAACAAAGTCAATTGTGCCCAATGCAGCTGTTATATGTCAAAGTATTAATTGTAATGCAATCCTCATATATTTACACGCTTACCATTTACTCGTCTCTTGCTTCGCATTAACTTCAAATCTATTAATTCTTCTGTATAAACAATGTCAGCACCGAATTCCAAAGCCATCAAACGCATTGGTAAAGTTCCAACTCGAACCATCGGCGCCATTATTATCTTATTGCGATAGTCCAAGCTTGTGCCATTTCCACCCACGGTCATTTTTTTTAATAAACGTAAAAAATTCTTTAAATTCATCAATTTATGGAGCGAAATATAAAAATACTTTTGTTGTCATGCTTCTAGACAATCAGCTGATTAATTTTTTCAACTCTGCTGATTAAATAAGGTCCGTTCACATGCTATTTTATTGTTACTTTAATAAATTGTAACGAGATTATAAAATCGACAATTTATTAAAATAGCATGTTTATTGTTAATGACAGGATATTTAAACGTTTAAAAATTAATCACATATATTAATATCCACCAATTTTAAATTATATGCTTATTTTTCGAAAATTAATTTTTCCATTTTTTTATTCAATATAAAATTTGGGATTAAATTTTTTTTTTTCATAAACGATATTTGGGATTTAAAAAAAAAATTATTTTAATCAATTTACAAATTATTAATCATTATTTATTAAAGTAAGTTTTTCAATATTAAAAAATAAAAATATTAATTTCAATGTTAAATGCATGGGTTGGTTGGGTTGGTATTAGGGTTGCTAATACCCTGTCCAAATATAATATAAAATAGTAAAAAAATAATTATATACACACTTCCTTATCTCTCTTTTACTATAGTTAGTTAAAAATATTTGGATTTATTGTCTATTTCGCAAATGTGCATAACCAATAAGAAAACATTATTTCTAGTTAAATATTTTTAGTAAATTTGTATTTTATTTTTATAAAAAACTGATGCTGGTCTAATGATGTTTTCGTTTTAAGTTGTTTTTACTAATTACTAATTTCAAAATAGCACAGATATTGAACGCTCAAAGCAAATATAAATACAATTCGGTAGTAATTCATTCAATAAAATATTTTCGTATACATTTTAGCAAAAGTTTAGAATAGTAAAATACGTACATATAAATTACAATAAAAATAAGATGACTCACTTTAATTTCGTTTAATACTTAGTACTGTATAAAAATAAGCTTTTAAAGCTATATTATATAATGTTATATGTTGTAATATTTTCTCGTTAATAAAAATCCGACATCCACTATATAAGCTAAAACATATATTAATGGAGACAAATATAGGCTAAAGCTATTACAAAATCTACAACAATATACAAGTTTAAAGTACCTGTGTTTAGAGGTTTTTTTTAAATTATTAAATAATTATAACAATAAAATATAATTTCGAAGTGTCGGGCCAATAAACTTTCTTTAACATTTGAATATATAGTTTAATACATATAAATAACATAGTGATGTAAATAGAACAGACTATAAAGTATTTGTCTCCATGTTGAATTACAAAGAATTAACAATTTTGCGCAATATTCTCACTTCTCAGCAAGCATTTATACGCACATACTATTTTCATTAGTATTTGCGTTTGCATTATATTCGAATTTGGTTTAAGGTACATTTGGATTTTCGACGCTGAACATTGTTGCATTGCGTTTCAGGTAACCGCAATCTCTTGTCTTTTGCTTATTCTTTGGCATCTACAACACGTATTGGACGTTAACTTCCAGCAGTTCAAATGGAAGCAAGAACCGCAACGATCACAGCGAAATACATTTTTTAGCCATGGATATATCACTTGATCTTTTTGGCAATACTCACAGTGGAATCCACGGGCTGTACAGAGCTATTGTAAACAAAAATAGAAAATGTACATACAATTGTCTAACTGTAAAAAAGTGTTATATATAATATATATCGATATTTTTATTGCAACGCACCACACAATTGAAAATATGATGTTCGCATTTTTCAATGAGTTGATCGATTGAGTGTTGCATACTTTTGTTTCGCACATCAATGAAATCGGACAATGACCAAATATCCGCATCGTTTGCAATATGCTCTGGTATGCTTTCAAAGTAAACTTGCTCTCTATAAATAAAGATATCAATACTTGGCTGCAATTTTAAAACTCACGAAAATGATTCCACGTACCTCAATGCAAAGCGGCAAGTCTTCACGAAATCTTTAACGAATTTCAAGTGAACACGCTTCTTTCTCGCATTTAGAAGCGCCTTATTATTTATATATAGCGCTGGATTTAAGTCTGGCACGTAAAACAGCGGATACGTATACATCTGATCCAATAAGCGATAGGCGAAAACGCTAACTGGATAACACTTGAAATCCCAACTATGTATATGTATTGACACAAATATATTGAAATGTCAAATATGCAATATTGATCAACTTTATAGATTATAAAGGAACTTACGAATGTAAAATTTTTGCGGGAATAGGTGATATTTGATTGCGATGACATCCGGTGCAATGATATTTGCCAAGATACGTACAATAGCGAAAACTACTGATATATTGCCGAGAAACTCGCATTCCGCAGCCCGCGCAACGATTGTTCTGCTTTTGTATCAACTCCTTGCGACTGTACAAGATAAAAATTATCAATTAAGAAGTCGGTTTCTATTTATACCATAAGCAAGAGTACCTTATCGAGGGGTGATCCGTAAAGATAATTTGTTGACGAGGTGGCGCCCAATATCGTGTGCCGCGTGTAAGCGGTTGTATCACATTTTCATCGGGATTCGAGGTAGGACTATTATCCGGCATTGGTAAAAGTTGCTGCGGGGTATCTTCCTCGGAAACCAGCCATTTCAACTCTGACACTTTTGGCAGATGTTTGTCATTAAATTTGGAAATAAGTGAGAGTCCAACAACTTCAGCAGAAAGTGAATCTAAACAATTCTCATCTAACTCTGCGTAAGGAATATGTTCGCTAGCTTCATCGGGAGAAGTCTAAATTTTGTTTTGCGTATAATAATGTTAGTTAATTCTAGAGGTAAGTTTCTAAATACATACATCATTTTTATGAATACGACTCTTTGTATTTTCAGTGCTCAAGCAATCTGTGGCAGTTAGGGCAATTGTAGATTGGATTGCTTCTAAAAAGTGTATAACAGTTATATAAGTAAATAATCTATAAAAAAAATTTAATATTATTTACCTTTTCTACGTCGCCATTTTTTCTCTGGTTCGGTGCTGTTGTCCCATTTTATATGTTCGATTGCTGAGATTATCGCTTCCGATACACGAAAATGTGCATTCTCTTTTTCCAACTCAGTGTTATTTCGAGACATTTGCGAAGTTTCTAAAAAGTCTGTTAACGATTGTTCACATTTTGGCAATGATTTCTGGGTTTCATTTAATGCTTTTACTGATCTAACTATCTCCGATTCATTTGCTGACGTTTTATAATCGAGCGTACTTACACCATCCTCAAACAGGCTTTGGGAGTGCCGTGAACGCAACTTTTGTCCATAAACAGGCATGAATGCATCGAAGACGCCAGATGAGATTTTCGAATTATCCACAGGTTGCTTCAAATTACAAGGAAAAGCTAATGTCGCAGTAAAACCATTAGTTTCGGTATCATCTAAACTGCTAACAAAACTGTTATCATTTTGATTAGATATGGACCAATGGGTATACGTGGGAGGTGTGCTAAACAGATTACATAGAAAACTGCCCAAAGGACTTGCGCTTTTCGCTTTCTGTAAGAGATAATTTACATTTTTCGCACATGAAGAATTTACAACGATATTGGGTATCACCTGTGGTTCAAAACCTTGCGGTATGATACATGGATCGGTTGTTGGGATTCCCTGATTAAAATCACTTTGTTGGATTTGAGTTTGTTCATAAGCTTGATCGGTCCAGATTTTGATATCATCACAATTAATGAATTCTATGAGTCGGGCAGGCGCAGTATTACATGAAGAAATGGAAGCCGTAGGTGTTGAGGAAGACGATCGCTGGTTTAATTTCGTCGAAGCAAATACTTGCTGTTGGCTTTGCTGATTTTTCGAAGGTAGGACGATGTCGGGGAAATCGCTGCCAGAATATAATGAACTTGATGTGGTTGTTGTGTTAGTAGTAGAATTAGAATAACAGGAACCGCTGTTATTACTCATTTTTGGCGTATTGACAAGAGTTGACTCCGCATTAAAATCATCTGATTTGACAAATAGCTGCCTATTATCTTTCCGTAAACAATTTTTCGAATTAATAGCCATTGTTTTAGAACGTGGTCTAGGCATTTCGTAGAAAAATAATCCAAACGATTCATGGGGTTTGTATTGCAATGTTGGAAGGCTTTTGGTTTTACGAAATGTTAGGAAAGCAGGGACGTTCGATGCAGCATTTGAAAAATCAGTCTAAAAAAGAAAACATATATTAATATACTTTTTATAAGTGCTATTATATTATATATTATATTACCATTTTACGTAAATCGCTGTTTGCAATATTTTTCTCCACATTGTTTTCCTTGTATATGTCAGTAGGCTTTGTAATATTTGTATTTTTAGGCGGAGAAATTGAGAATGTGGGATGTGAATTGGTTCGCCTGTGCTTAACTTTCGTTGTAGTACTCAAGGGTCCCATACCGGATTTTGGACTGTAGAGCTTTGTATCTATTTGACTTATCAGACTATATTGATTCAATTCCACAGCAGATAAACAAATAAAAAGCGCTGTTGAATACGCCTCATTTCGTAGAAATGCGTCTTCTGCATAGTATGTATTGATCAATTCTTTTTCTGCAACCAAAACTTGCAAGCAGACACTTAAGCAATTTGACTGTAAATTACGTAGCACCCAGGAATGAAAAAATCTTTCAATGCGATACTGTCCTCGGTCATTAATTACAGATGATGTCCCCACGGTTTGTTTTATGCTACTCCCATATGACACCGGTTCAATAGAGAAATCCGCCGCAAATGAATCACGGATCTGCGCCGACCTACAAACCCACTCAAAATCTTCCACAAGCTTTTTAAAATTGTCGGGACTATCAAGGTAAATATTTTCACCAGATGAACCTATTGTAGAGTTACAGATCGCCTTAAAAACAAAAATATATAATTTAAAATTGTAATGCTAAGCTTAAGAACTGATATATAGTCATAGAATATTAAATACCAATAAGTTAAATAAAATCTTCTACTTATAATTAGAAAAGGTCAAAAACATTGGAAAAACTATATGTTTAGCATTCAAATATTTTACATTTAGCTTTTTTTCTATCAATACGCATATAATTCAAGGTTTATCTTGTTTGAACATCTATAATTACATACGCACATACAAAAATTATGCCAACTAACACTTATCTGCATATTTGTATCAAACAATAAATCAATGAAAAAATATGCTAATACTAATTCCAAAGTAAGTAGGCGCACACACTTTTCACAATATAAAAGGTCGTTAATGCTGAGATCTCACCGTTATGGTAGTCCCTGATTTTATACGCAACCCATGACGCAATATATCCACAGTGGCTGTTGTTATGCTTTCATATGAGGATAAGTTGTTTTCATTATTTAGTGCGACGGTTGTATGTCGCTCATTTAGGAACCATAATCCACAAGATTGTTTCAAATTGGCCAACAGAACTGGAAGATCCATCTTGACATTGTTAATGCTCACACAATATGCTGTCATTTTGCTAATTTATTCATTTTAAATAAAAATATTTAATATCGAAGACATTTTATCTCTCAATGTATACAATTAACTTTACTATTTCGTGGTATTTTTACGCTAAGCATAGCGATTTGTTAATAATATCGATAACAGTCGAAAACATGAAATCGATGAAATATCAATCAAATTATTTTAAATAAGTTTATATTATAAACTATAGTTTACAATAACCTTTTTTATGCGTCTTATTATTATTAACTGGATTATATTCGTGATAAAGAATTAGCTGGCAATAAAAAACAATAATAAATTTAATATAAATTCTTCAAGGTTATGTTTCTAATAATGGTAAATATTCAGCATAGTGGCTTTTCTGAAAAAATGGACCGAATTTTTTTTTTAATTGTTGATATTATTTTTATTATTATTATATCCAAATTTTTAATAAATTACATTTATGGAAAACTACCATAAATTACTTCATTAAAAAACAGTTTCAATACAACCCGTCATTCTTCTTGAACTGTCATTTTTATTGTTAAACATTTGCGAACTCTCCTCCCAACGGGTTTAGCAGGAAAATGCATCATCCAAAAGCAAAAATGGATGAATTTAAAACAAAGTTTATGGACTTGCTGCACAAACAGGTATTTAAATATATTTTATATAGTTTGAAGAGTTATTACACAATTAAACAATCTGCAGACCAATAGGCAGTTGAAAATACCAGCTATGGGTTTCTCCGATTACTTCATACAGAGTGTCACAACTGAGCCTACGGAAGCTTCTGCAAACAAACTGAAAGCTGGAAGCAATGCACCAACGTTATCACCAAGTGGTGAAAGTGATGCATCTAATTCTGATACTGTTGATACTACTGCCAACGCACAAAAATCTGACCAGGAAATACTGGAGAGTATAGAGGAAATATATTTTCAACCAGAAGGGGAGGAGGGGCGCAATGTGCATGGTCAATATGAACTTCAGGTGAGGTAAAATAGTTATATATTTGCTGTTTCAATATGCATGGAAAGTGCATTACACATTGATGACAATGTATGACGTAGTCACTTAAGAATGGAGACGTGCATATGCCTCAGAAATGCTGCAAAACCAGTTTTATATCTTCACACCATACGCAATATGTACATATAGATAAATATTTCTTTTTATTTTCTGCTGCAGAAAGTTTTTTCTGACGGTGTAAATTTTCAACTAATTGATGGGACGATTGCACAATTGCGCACACAGCATAAAGTCCTATCAAAGCAAGTGCTACAAAACATATTAGAGCAACGTAGCGCTTGCAACGAGGAGTTTGCATCCATTAATGATATACAAAAAGATCTGGAAGAATCCCTATGGACTTGTCGAAAAGCACGTTCTTATTTAAATTATGCAAAAGTCAATTTAACCACAACCAGCCTAGAAATATTAGCCTCTTATCGAAAGCGTGAAATTCTTAAAGAGCTTTTAAATACTTTGCTCGCGATTAAAAAGCTGGTAAGATAGTTTTAACTACGGTGTATATAAGTATGTAGTTGTAGGCAATTAATTATCATTTATTAACATATCTCTTAGAAATCTACTGACGTCGAAGTGCAAAAATTTCTTTCCGACCATAATTACTCTGGTGCAATTGGTTTACTGCTTAAGTGTAAAGATTCTGCTGAAGAATATATGCAATACAACTGCGTGCAGTCATTGAATAAGAAGCTACAAGAAACCCTTTTGCTAACGGAGTTTCAGCTAGACACAGTTCTCAATGAGGTGGGTAATGATTACATAGACTTGTGCAATTTTTTTACGAATGTTTAAATAACTGATTTATTTATAGATGATTTTGAATTTTGATATGCGGAAGTATGCGAAGCTGCAAGAAGCTTACAAACTGCTAAACAAATCTCTAATTGCTATGGACCAGGTTAGCTGATGTATTAATATTGTTTGTTTTCCTCTATCTAACTTTTCGTTTTATTCAGCTGCACATAAATTTCATCTCCGCTATACATTCCTCTGTAAACTCAGTTTTACGCGCCTTCAACGACCCAAATATTGATGAAAACATGAAATTCCTTTTCGAACAACTTTGTGAACAAGTGACTGTGGACAAATACATTTCCTGCTTGATCAGCTTGTGCAAAACATTCTGGACCATACTGGCGTCCTATTATCAAATTGTTGTTTGGCATCAAAATTATAAGCTGTACCCCTTGGACATGGAAGACTCGCCCGATATTTATATACAAGAAAAGCTGAAGAAGGGTCAATCACGAATTTGGAATGACATTCTAACAAAGATTTGCACATTTCTGCAAAGCACTAAACTCAAAACGTTGAAGTATGATCAATTCATACAAGTATTATCCATAGTACAGCGTTTAAAAAAGGTTGGTCTGGAATTTTGTGGTGAACAGTCCGACAAATTGATTGAAACAATGCAAGTACAAAGTCAGGAATTTTTCCAACGTTATCACATAACATGCCTAGAGGAGATATGTCTCTTTTTGGATAATGAATCGTGGACAACGGTGGACTCGTTTGTTAATATACTTCAGTTGCCGGTGAAATAAATAACTTAAAGTGTTATTAATTGAATTTTAAATGAAATGTTTTCATAGGAATTTCGTTCCGTACGCAACACGTTGAGACGGCATAAATCACCGCCTGTCGCACACTTGCTCGTTTCAGCTACATCAGTGAATAATTCACCAACAAGCAATAACAATTGTGACGAATTAGTCTCGGTGCATTCGCAAGACGGTGGTAGTTCCATTTACGGTTCCTATGGTTACTTTCTACGTTTCTCTGAGAAGAGTTCGCCATTTGATGGTGGTTTGGATGTGGCTATGCTCGAAGAGGACATACTCTCCGGTATTGTAGACGAGGCCTCCTGCTACTTCTCCGAGGACAGTGATGACGAGCAAAAAAGCATGCAAAGCAAATATGAAGATGATGCAGGCAATACGTGTGTTATTGTAAACAACACAACTTTGAACGTATTCCGTTGCATTGGCCGTTACCTACAAATGTGTAAGTTGTTGCATTGCATTTCACCGAAAATTGTGGCGAGCATGTTGGAATTGATGGACTTCTACGCCTATGCGGTGCATGAAATTTTCGGCAAAGATGCTGTAAGTTTACTAAGTTGAATATACGCTTTGGATAGTAAGAAAAATATTAAATTTTTTTCCAGCCCGTGACGATGGAAAAATTTTACAACGCACGTCTTGAGCAAAAACTCCAAACAGTTCTGGATAATGTCGTAACAAATATAAAAATTTGGCCACTCAACTTTTCATCACTGGTGTGTATGCCACTAGGAACACTATAATATTTTCCATAACTCAAACCGTTACATTTAATTGCAGATTAATAACGAGCTGGCGAATCCAGATACTCTGTACGGCCTTTCACAGCGCATAGTTGCGATAGAGAGTGGCCATTGCATGACACAGCAGTTTCAAACATTACACAATTACCTCAACCATTTGCTAGCGCCACAAGAGCGACCAATGCTAACGGCTTATTTCGACTACATTGAATTCATGGCGGACATTGCACGTCCAGTGTACACCTGTGTTACTTCGCGCATCATTGATTTGCCAGCGGTCTTAGCAATGATCAGCAAAGTGAAATGGGATGTCAATCACGTCAGTTTTCAACATAATAATTACATTGATATCATGAATCGGGTGCGTATGAATTTTTAAAAGCATTATTTTTTTATTGTGTTATATTTTCAATTGATTAATTTGTGATATATTAGAATATTCAAAGCTTTGCAATGCGTTTGGAAGAAATCGCCAAAGAAATAAATCTACCTGCGGAAATTATATGGAACTCCATGGCTCATGTCGCGACGCATTTGCTAGTAGAAGGGTAAGCATATTAAATTTATTAAATATGTATTTTTTTAATATCATTGTTTTTTTATACAGTTTCTCGAATATAAAAAAATGCTCTGCCGGCGGTCGGGCGCTAATGCAACTAGATTTTACAAATTTCATGTCCATACTCGAATTGATTTCCAATCAAAAATATCCAGCGCATCGCATTTATGTTGATAGTTTCATAAAGGCATATTATTACTCAAATGAACAATTCGAAGAATGGATTGATGCGCAGCGTAATCTGGAGCAATATTCCACAAAGCAACTAACCAATCTCATACAATGTGTTTGCGTGAGTGACAAACGCACCAGACAAAAACTATTACAATTATTAGATGGTAATAACACTAGTGTTGGAAATGGCAATAATCTCAATTTAAGTACAAGTAGCACATAGTTGGAATATTTAGGTCATGCAGCGTCATATTAAACGCCAAGTATTTGGCCACTGCACAAATATTTATAATTTCAAAAATCTATATGTTACATATCCACATATGAATATTTTGTGCTTTTCAATGTTACGTTAATGTCTCGAAACATTCCTCTTTTGATTTATATTTGTAGGCTTATTTGTAAATCGCTTTACCTCTTGTTATTTATATGCACATTGAGGTTGCCGTTGTTTCCTGAAGTTGATGGTTATTTCCCTTAAGGGTCGTAAACAAAAACTTTATTTGAATTTAAATCGTGCCGAAATAATTTTTCTTTTTTTCATAAATTTTAAATGAGATTTTTTTGATATTTTGGAATATTTTTTTTTTTTTATCTCCGAATTAAATCTAAAACTTTAAAATAATGATGTTCTAATACAAAATTATCCGCTCTCCAAAATGTCCAAATAATTTGTTCATAAAAACATTCCATGAAAAGTTATATGTATCAAATGTACTGTTGTATACAGCACACGCAGAATGTGTAGATCTTTTGGTGAATGCTTGAATACTTTTTTAGGGCATCATCTTCAGAGGGCGTACCCTTAATGTGCATTGTAACTTAAAATTATTTATTTGTTAACTATTTAATCGATCTCCTATTAACCCTATATTACTCGAAACGATGTACTTCAAACTCTCTATAAACTCTCTTCACTTATGATATTGATAAAAAAAAATTTCTTCATGCTTCTTTGAACGGAATAAGTTTGTTTAACTTGAATCTCGAAACTTTATTATCTCTTCTCATATACCTAATTTTTATACATACTTACATATAAATAGACAATTTTATTTATACACACATATTATATATTATTATATTTCGATTATGTACCTTATTAGCTTGTTATATAACTTATATTTTGTTCATCTGATAACTACTGTATGTTGGTAAATGAAATCGTTTGTGCAGCCTGACGGACAAATATCTCTAGCATCAATAATAAAAAGCAACAAAAAGTAATAAGCAACATATTATACACATCCATATATACCTTATACATTAATACATCACTGTTAATGTACTGTAATCTAAAGTAAACGTATTTATAGCGCATAAATTTTAAAGTTGTATTATAAAGGAAGAAAAACTAATGTATAAATATTACCAACACACGACGGCGATCACGCAACTATGTTTCGGAATAAACGAAATCGCTGAAAATTAAGATTTGTTTGCTTGAAACGAAAACTATGTATGTATATTTAAGTTACTTTAATAATATCATATAAAATTGCATTCCACTACGAATCTACCAAAACATCTCCGCCATGATTGTAGCGCGCTTTTGCTTGCCCAATTCATCTTGTTCATCTGCCTGTTTCCTTATTGCGCCATTTCCAACTTTAGCCCAATTAAACTGCATATCCTTCAATTTGCGTTCGACATAATCGTCTTCCATGTCGACGCAGAGATTATGTAAAGCACACACTGTATCCACGATTTTACGCACTTCGTGTAGGTTACGTGCTTCCAGCGCATAAAGAGCGTTAAATCGTTTTGCCATCGAATCTAGCGCTTGTTGAGCCAACAACAAAGCCGGCTGTAATGCCATATTGAAAGCACGCTCCCTGTCATCGCTGGGCTCGCCTATGGGACGCATTAGGTAGGGTTTGAGTGGAAAGCTTTCATCACCAATAAGATAACTGCCTAAAGGCATTGTTTGAACGTTCAGCGCCAATGTTTGCCCTATGGGAGAGGTATCGAATGAATATTCATCCGCGAGTACCAAAAAGCAATCAACCACTTTTTGATCGCCATCACAAATAATTTGTAATACAACTTGTCGCTCCTCATTTTCAGCTTCGAGGAATACATCCAATTGTTTGGTGGCTAAAATGCCAAATAATTGTTGGAATTTATTAAGCTGTTGATTTGCTTGAAACGACCGTACGGTGTACTGACGTTTTTCTGGTGTACTGGGCCATTGAATTAATGCTTCGTATTGTGCGGAAATGCGTCGCCAAAACAGGCGTATAACTTGTTGGCAAACATATTTTGTAATGTTGAATTTACGTCCAATATCTTCGAAATGCTCATCTGTAGAGAGTTTCCAGAGTGCGAGTGAAAAAATCGATTGCGGTGGTGCAGCAGTGGGTAAATGCTGGCTGGGTAAATATTGCCGTAGTCTCTTGAAGATACGCTGCAGAAAATATACTATATATATTTCAATATTTTGCCATTATGATTGTTTCAATTTGTGCTTACCAGGAAAGTCATTTTACTCATATGCAAATATCCTTCAAATAGTGTCGTATTAAATTTGTTTAGTAAATTAATTTCGGTTAAGGTTTGACGCCTCACAGGTTCACATGGAGCAGCTGGTATTTTATTTCTTTTAATACATTTTTTTGAATTGGAATTATTTGCTATAATCTGTTTATCTTCATGTTTTCTGCGCTTACTTTGTAGGAAAAAATGTAATGCTTCATCATCGGAATCGCTGTGGAGTAGCGGAAAATCCGCTCTGGCAAATATATTCGCCCCCTCCTTGGTTTTGTTTTCATCTATTAACATATCTTTCACTAAAATTGCGGCAATATTCGGCAACAAAATGCTTTCCATTTTAAAGATAAACTTTTCGGGTGTTACTTTATTTTGTGATTATTAATTGCAAATCACTTCAGTTTATAAAAAAAAAACAGCGAAATAAAACTACCATAGTTGTATGTATACATAAAAACAAATCAGAAAGGGGTTTGTTTACAAGTAGAGTACGTGCAGATGTGTTCATTGTTATTGTTTAGAATAGCCCTGTTCGTTCACTTAAAGATTGACAGCTATTGTATGTTCTAATAATATTACTACTCACACTTAATAAAATTTTATTTATTCTTTCTTTTTTATTTTACTTTAATAAACAAAATTACTTACCTTCTGTAAAATATAAGAATTATCAGCTTGGTGTAATAAAATTTACAAAATATTAGTAATTATAAAGTTATGTAAATTTAAACTTGAATCAGTTTCCTCTGCAACCTTGCTCAGAACAGCTGAGTGCACAATTCTGTTTATTATTTTTGTGTAATGGAAAAACACGTGCGTCAATCTTTTCGCGAGTTTTTTTAATAAACAAATAAAAGTACTAAATTTAACTGAAAACTTTAAAAATTAAAGTGGAAACTTACCTTATTTTAAAGTGAAAGCCGAATTAATAATAATGGATACACATGATATATTTCTACAGTTGACAAGAGGAGCGAGGTTTAATTCAAAACCTAAAACTGCAATCAAATCGGTAAGGACCTTTCCTTTTTATAGGAAATAAATATATATTTATATTTTTGTTTGCACATATCTTTAGAACCGACACACGACTGATGAAATACAAGAAAAGAAAACAGCACAATCAACAATTTCTACAATAGCCAAAAGTGACGAAGAGGTTTCTCATTCGGACGGCTTCAGTTCTGAAGAGGAAGAAGAGTCTTTTAATTACGTCAATGGTAAAGATGATATTAAAAAATTATCGAAGAAACCTAAAAAGACAGTCACCGCAGAAGAAAGAGAAGCAAAACTTCATGAAGAAATGGTATGCATTAATAAATAATAAATATTTATGAACACAAATTAGTTTTTGGTATTTTATCACTTCTCAATAGGTGACAACAATTCGTAAAGAAAATCTAATTACTGCGCGTGGTAAGAATATTCCGGCACCTGTAACTACATTTGAAGACCTAAAAAATGAATATGGCATGTCTGATCGTCTTTTGCAAAATCTCGCAACTGCCACTTATTCGAAACCCACACCCATACAAATGCAGGCAATGCCGCTGTTGTTACAGGGGCGCAACGTAATGGCTTCAGCACCAACTGGCTCAGGCAAAACCATCGCTTTTCTAGCTCCTATTATCAATGATTTGCGCAAGCCAAGTAAGTTGGGGTTCCGTGCGGTTGTGTTGGCACCTACACGCGAATTGGCAGCGCAAATTTATAGAGAATGCGTACAATTGGCAAATCAGACAGCATTAAAAATACACTTTCAAGCAAAATCAAACAACAACAATGAGACTTCTGATAATGCGAATAAGAAGTATGACATACTTATATCCACACCAAATCGCGTACGTTTTCTTTTGGAGCAAGAACCACCCGCTCTACATCTAACTGAGTATGTACTAAATCTTAACTGCTAAATTGATCTATATTAGGCTAAATTTCTATATAACCATCTAATTGTCGAATTTTAATTATTACAGAGTCGAATGGCTGGTCATAGACGAGGCGGACCGCTTGATGGAGGAAGGCATAAATAATTTCAAAGACCAAGTCGATGTTATTTTAGCGGCTTGTACAAATAAGAAAAAGAAGTTAGCACTCTTCAGTGCGACGTATACAGTTCCAGTGGCTAAGTGGGCAATAAAAAATCTTCCCAACTTGGCGCGTGTAATAGTTGGTCATGAAAATAGTGCTACGAATTCCGTTGAACAAGAGTTGCTGTTTGTTGGTTCTGAGGGTGGGAAACTATTAGCCATAAGAGATATGGTACGCAAAGGACTGAAACCACCCGTGTTGGTTTTTGTGCAAAGCAAAGTAAATGAATATATCTTATAAAAAAACAGTTATTCTAAAACGAAATGAAATTTCAGGAACGTGCTAAGGAACTCTTCCAGGAGTTGCTCTATGACGGCATCAATGTCGATCTCATACATGCTGATCGTTCACAGCAGCAACGTGACAATTGTGTACGCGCGTTTCGAGAAGGTCATATTTGGGTGCTAATATGTACCGAACTAATGGGTCGTGGCATAGATTTTAAAGGTGTCAATCTGGTCATCAACTACGATTTTCCACCATCAGTGATATCGTATATACATCGTATTGGTCGTACTGGCCGAGCGGGCAGAAATGGTAAGGCCATAACATTCTTCACGCAAACTGACACGCCAAATTTAAGAAGGTACATAATTTATAAAAATGACTTATTCACGGTCATTAATTCTAATAACTTTTCCTTTCCAGCATTGCAAATATTATTAAGGAATCCAATGGGAAAGTGCCCGATTTCATATTAGGTATGAAGAAACAACGGAAAAGCGAAAGAAAGTGGCTGGAAAGCCATGCGCCCAAACGTGATAGTATATCAACTCGTATATCGAAGAATGTGGAAAAGGAAAAAGATAATGTTGAGAAAAATACAAAACCAATGGCGAAAAAACGTAAGGCCAGTGCTGAATTTGATAAAAAGACTAGCAAAACGAAATTGAACACGAAAAAGTCTTCTAATTTAAATTGAAAAAACAGTAATAATAAGTTCTAAGAAATATTTTCACATAAATTCGGTGAAATGCATTATTGTTTATTTACAAATATATATATATGTACATATAAGCATATGTCTAATAAAAACGTTTGTAAATATGTTACTCTGTAATTGTTTTTTTTTGTGCATAATTTCTTATTTTTTGTTTTTGTAGAAAATTTTTATGGGCACTTTTTGGAAATTGCACTTATTGTGTTTCTTTCTCCCCCTTACTGTACTAATAAGGCACATTTAATAAATATTAATATGCTGATATAAAACTAACTAGCCTTACTTAATATGTATGTATATTTTCAAAAATTTTCGATGGTTATTTCAGTAGTCTTCTGTCTTTCTGCCTCCCCTCTCGCAGTGGATTGGGCATACTAAGATTCACATAGCCAATCACATGGTAATTTTGGCATTTTACTAGCTGGCCATGGCAAGTAACCGGCGGTTTTGAATACCCAGTAATCGTAGGACACTTTTGTGATTAAAGCAATTAGCAAAATCACCTCGGTGGCTATCAAATAATAAATATAATCGGTCCAATCGTGCGGCGATTGGCACAGTTTCTTTTCCCGCAATTCCATAACATTTTGTGGTAAATTCCGACATCTTATGCTATTATAGTCAGGGATATCACGATTGTGTTCCAGCAGCCAATACTGTGAAAAGAAGACACGTATAGTTTTTAATAATTAATTATTGAGCTTCAATTTAGTATTTATGTACCTTCAATGTTTTAGCTGAATTACAGTCACAATTCAGCTCATTGCCGCCGAGAAAGATAATGCGTCCAACATCATGATTATCCAATACGTTGCTCAAAAAATATTCGGGAATCTGAAATAGTGAAGGGAGGAGTAAAACTTTATTACGATTTTCAATAAATTGGCGAACATAAATTCTGTAAAGTCATTTGGAAGACTGAAGAGAAGAGGGCAAATACGCACCGATTTCTCACATTCTTAAAACCAAATCATGGATGGAAGGAGCTCCCAATGCTAGATATATGAATATTTTGTTAACTATTTATAACTGCACCGACACAGCATACAGAGTAATATTCTATAGGTACATTTCTCATAGCATAAAAGATCATGAAAATATCTTGATCTTGAGTAATATGTTTTGAGATTTTGGCTCTGTATTTGACAACAGCCCTCACCAATTTTCAAGATATTATTCGGAGGTTGTAACTTCGCTGTCGTTGTTGTACCGCCAGAAAGCATTCCCAAATAGTGGCCGTAGACAATCCATGGCCGGAGAAAAATCCGGCTCCGTTACGGATACTTGGACTCGACTGAATTAGATATGAATAATATGTTCGGAGATTGAAGCAATGTCTTTAAATATAATCCATTCCAAATTTCGTTTAGATATCTCGTCAAATGAAAAAAGTTTTCCAAACAAGTATTTCATTTTAATCGATAATTTGTATGGCCTTTATCCTAAGATAAGTCATTGGAATCGAAGGCATGTGCTCATACGTTAACGACTATCCTTTGTTTCTCACTTCCTCTCTGCACTCCGAAATATAACAGGATGCCTCTTGATATTTCCCATTGAACACCTGCACAGTAAGGCCCGTATGCTCCCAGTTAAAAAACGTACAGAACTCCTCTCTAAGCAGTTTCTGCTGGGGTGCTTTCCCAGAAATCATCCCTGAGCATCAAGAGGTCCTTCCTCAACTATGTCGACGATATAAAACAATACGCCGACCAGACCTCGGACGCAAAAAATGTCAGACATGCACTGACCGCCATTAACAGTCAAGCCATTAACACCTTCACCGACTCCTCTCAACGAATGGACACAAACATATGTCCAGTGTGCAAGGAGTCCCCGCATGACACAAACCACCTCTTTGCATGCCCTGCTAACCCTATAAATCTGACATCCCTCTTCCTATGGTCCCACCCCGTCGAAACAGGACTTTTCCTGGGCCTACTGTTGGATGACCTCGATGGCAACTTATTTAATCCTTAACATTCTAACGATGGATTATGTTACAACAACAAATGAGCAGCTCTTGAGACAAAAATAGTGTCTCCAAAATATAAAACCGGTATCTTTCAACCTTAAATAGACTCCGCTTGCCACGCTTATCATAAATATATACAGTTGAACTTCCCTAACTCGAATCATCATAATCAAAAGCCTTCGAGTTAGACAGACAGACAATGTGGAAGGAAATTTCTATGAAATTTGACTTCTATTGCCAATTCAAGAGTTCGTGTTATGGAGAACTTTGAATTATGGAAGTTCAACTGTATACTATGAACTTTATAGGATCTATTGATCATGCCAAAACTGATATATACGATATATAATGTGCTTTCCAAAGTAAACAGGACTTTTTGAATCTAGCGCACCTTGTAATATATTGTTATGAAACTTACACTGCTGATTGCATTGTTGCGCAAGTAAAGCCTTTGAAAGTGCTCCATAAAGGTGGTTCCTTCAAAATCGTATATTTTGGAAATATTATTGTTGTCCGCTACTAGGTAAATCAAGCTACGATAGGTCGGATTTGTATGAAAATGTTTTCCGATGCTTGTAATCTATAGTAAATAAAAGAATTAAAAATAATAAAAAAAAACAGCAAAAATTATAGTAATGGTGCAATTTGAATAACAACCTTATTGTTCGAAACATTGAGTGAGAACGTGTTTTCTGGCAGCTTTGGCGGCAGCTCAACAAGCCCAAGATTTGAGCAGTCCACTTCTGATATGATTTTGGTTGTCGCCTCCGATTCATCGCCCTGTAAAGGCAAAGTGTTGCAATTGGTGAGTTTTAAAGCGAGATTGATGAATGAATTTCATAGCATTTACCGACAAAGTGGTCACCATGTGCTCCTTCTTGCAAGTACAATTGCCATAACCAGGTATGATGGGGCAATCGGTGTTCAACGGTCGCGATTTGACTAGCTCCTTGATGGATATCAAGTCGGTTGAATTGAACCAACGAAAAGTGGAGTTATGCAAACAGTATGAGTTTTGCTGATTGACGAACATCAGCGAATCGCGAAAGATGGAATTGTATATGTCATAACAAAGCATATTGTTGTTGCCACTGCAAGTGAAAAATTCTTATTTTTTTGTTTAGAAGAATAAATGAAAAATAATCATACACACCTCACATCTACAGTTATATTCTGATTTTGATTGAAGTTCGGTATGCTCGTCAAATTATTTTTCGATATATCCAACACTTTCAACGTCGGCGGTATTAAGCCACGTTGCGTAATTTCCGACAAATTATTATTGGACACATTCAGGCACTTGATGGAAGAGAATCGTGAAAAGCTGCCCACCAATTTGGTGATATTACCGTCGGTGATGGCGAGTGATTGCAGCTTCTGGTAGAGGAAATTCGACAAATCCAATTCATGCAGTGTGACATTGCGTATATGTAAGTTTGTCCAGGTGGTTGTGTTACTGCAGGACGAGATCATCGACATGTGTGTTACATTGCAGCAATACCATGACGTGGGCATATTGGTATACGGTCGACAATGACAGGTGCCCAAGTGTGTGTGCTGATCGTAAGTTTGTTGATTCCAATTCTCTAGTGTTTTGTCACATAATTCCTCCTCGGCATAGAAGCACTGCGGGCGGTATTCGGTTATCTCTGGTTCAGCTGGCGGTAGGCTGGTAGTGGGCACAATCTTTGGCAACGGCAATAAGTTTGGTGGAGGTGGTGGCTGAAAATCTATCAGTCCATTCGGTATTGGCTCTTGTGGCAACGCCATTGGTTCCTCAATAGCATGTGGTAATGCGTAAGACCCTGGCCAGCAGAGCAAACACATAATCACGAAAATAATGTGTGTTTGGCATGTCTAAAAGAAATAACATACTATTAAGAGGCACCGTTGATGTTTAATATGTGTTTAAATAATCCAAATATAATATAATAAAAAATTTATATGTTTAAATTTATATAAAATCCCTCCATAGTCTTCCTTTGATAAGTCGGATAGAACTCCCTCTCAAGGAACCCACCAAGTACCTTGGGGTAGTCTTGGACAGTAAACTGCTTTGGAACCATAATGTGCATGAAATAGTACGAAAAGGCTGTCAATGTCTTGTATGATTGCCGCAATCAGGGGGATTGCTCCCTCTTCGAAGACCAATTCTGCTGGTGATAAGATATGTGGAAATTTACCTACCGGGAGCCAATGGAAAAGGTTTAGTGATTCGCAACACTCTGTATAACGGGTATTCTAAGACACACCACAACCGCAGCTCTTGAACTAGTACTAAACCTGTAACTTTTAGATCTCTTCTTTAAAAACAGCGGGGGAAAAAAAGTCGGAATAATTACTGGATGCAGGAGAATTCATGTTTAGAACCTTCGAGCTTAGCTCGGTGAGCAATGGCGGTTTGGCAGGCACTGACTACATGATCCCACTTTATAATTGGGGAATTAGATTCAGAGTGAACTTAGAAAGAGATGGTTGGTGTGAAGGTATGGTTACGGTGCGCAAAACATTACAAGTTTACGGATGGCACGAAAATGAAAGATGGAGTTCGTGCGGGATAAACATACTGTCTGATATTACATATAAGGCAGTTTTTACTATTGGGAAAGTCGCAGGCAAATCCAGAGTTAATATCTACGTGAACAGCTAACCAGCAATCAAGGTTATATAATATGGCAAAAATGTTTCGGGAAGAAGGGCAGCAGCAGAGAGTGTTGCTAAACAACTTCATTTCTAGAATAAGTTGTTGTAGCGGCAGAATTCGGCGAGTTGATAGTTCTTGGCCGGATAATAATCTTGGTCCGTTCCGGTTGAGTAGACCTGCCTGTCATCCGAAAACCCGACACCTATGCATAGTCTATATGTACGACGATCAGGAGACGAGCATTGGCAGGAAGGTAAAAACGCAATGACCGGGGTGCAAAACTGCAACCTATGTATGAAAGAGTGAAGGAAGTATAGTTAGCGAGGCTACAAAACGTGTTGAAATCCGAAATGAATTCTCCTGCTGGTGTCCCAAAGGATGACTATACCTTGTGGACTACGTAACGGTACTCCATCTGGCATCTTTAAGGACCAAAACTGGTCTATATTTATATAAATATATAGATAGCCAGCCAAACGGCCAATTTGAAATCATTAAAGTCTTTTAGAGCGTCATCGAAGAGGAGCGAAATAATCTCTTGACCTTTGGGCAGATATAATATCCTATTTTACAATAAACTTATCTGTTAACTATAAAGGATGAACTAGCCGAAGAAGACACTACTTTACAAGTACACTCTGGAAAGGAGGGAATTTATATCCCTCTGCCTGGTTGTAGATATTTAATCGACAAACATGTCTAATTCGCTCAACATGGGTCGCACTTGAAGACTAAAAAAAACTGAAAAGGAATGATATAAGAACTCTAGTAGGAGAGCAAACAGGTCAATTTCATTAGAAGCATGGGTATGTCCAGAGAGGACTTAATAGAATGAGGGAATTTTAGTCCTAATGGTTTCACAATGGGCCTCCTAAACGTCTAGGTGTGTCGTCAGATATACAATTGGGATAAAGGGATGCTCAACTCATTTCAGGTTTTCTGAATACCGAGTACGCATAACAACCCCTTAAGTTGAAGGTTTTATTAAAAAAAAATTTAAGGAGATCTTCCTAGATATTTTTTAAGGAGATCATCTAATTGGCACGAATATCGAATAATCGGTGGTACCCATAACCAGCCAAAACGTTACATGAATACCTTTAAAGTTGTAAAAGTTCGCTGTGTCGACGGTTGCGACCAATCTTTTACTGAGACAATTAGCGCTGTGCAAATATATTTGTTTTTGTCTTGGTTTGGGTTGTTTTGTAGTAACAGCTGGCTAAACTTTTTGTGTACGTAAAGGGTGATGGGTTGTACAGTATATGTACGTCAATTAGCATAACTGTTGTGGGTTTACCAGTTAACGGCAGAAGCTACATAGAAATAGGGTTAGGCAAATTGGGTAGGAATGTAATTGACTTTATTGCTGCTACTTATTGACATATTGTCCTGCACCCATTGAGGGCTAACATTGTTGGAATTACAAAAGGCTTTGGGTGCGGTAATATCCTTTATCGACGCACGAGGGTGATATAAACATACATACAGTGTTGTATTCAAGTTATCAGCAGAAGATATGCTTTTAATTGATGGGTGACACTTGCCAATGTGTCCTACTAATGCCTAGATTAGTGTTAAGTTAGAATTAAAATATGTGCCTTGAACCCACGCGACGCTAATATATCGCTTACAATGTAACGTATTTAATATTACTATACATTGACATACATATATATTATACATACTTATGTATATTTAACTGATTTTCACACAATTGGTCCCCAACCAGCTTATTTGTGAAATCTTTAATCGCTTGTTTGCTGCGCTCTTTAGTACATATTTATGAATAATTCATGAAGTTATTAGCACAATTTCGGAGGTGTGCACACTTTAAGGCACATACTATATAAATCACAGACAACTGCTAATTTACACAATTATTTAACATATTTCGTGTTTATTGACGTGCAAAATGGATAAATAAAGGAACGATTTACATTAAGTGGTCGTGTAATAAATTCATTTTTTGCATAAATAACTTAAAAAAACTGAATTAGAGAAATATGTTTTTATAAAAAATGGAATAGAAGCAGTTTTTTTATACAAAAATATCTGAGTACAGAATATGTATGATTTGAGTGTAATGTACCACTTGTCCAACCTGCCCTTATTTGTGTCTTTTCTACAATTGACTTAATTAGTAACGCTACACTATACCTAATAGGCACTTGTTAAAAATTAAACAAACCGCTCTCTGACGTAGTCAAGCGGAAAGGTTATAATTAAATTTTTACACTTTGGAAATAGATCGAAAACTGGAAGTATTCTGCTTCCACACTTTCAGCTAATTAGCAGCCAATATGATATGGCGATATCAGAATAGCAAATAAAAGAAAATGCATTGATAACAGCATT
This sequence comes from Bactrocera latifrons, assembly GCF_001853355.1. Lineage (NCBI taxonomy): Eukaryota > Metazoa > Arthropoda > Insecta > Diptera > Tephritidae > Bactrocera > Bactrocera latifrons. The sequence continues at coordinate 1,078,388 of NW_017537267.1, read as the reverse complement.
GTAATTCAATAATCTCAAATTATTTGATTGTTAATTGCTTGCGGATTTTTGTTTTTTATAAAGAGTAATTTATTTTGAGGTTGCCTACTTTTTTAAAGAGAGAACACAAAAACTTCAAATTTAATGGGGCATGTTTATTATCATTCGAAAGAACTTTGGCTTTTATATTTTGAACATTATATCTTCCAAATGTTGGCCGCTGCACTTTTATCCGCCGAATCCAATTTTCGATGACTCGTTCAAGCGTTCGACTGGTAACTGGCGAATGACATGCGTGATGTTTTGCTCCACTTTACTTTACATATTCACAGAGGAAAAAGTCGAATGGTGTGATATCCTCCGATCCTGGTGGCCAATAGACCAATCCAAAACGTGAAATTATCTGCTCATCGATGTGCGCTCTCAATAAATCCAAATCGTCTGTCATCATGGTGAGATAACGGTCGCCATTTACGGGCACGATTTCACCGGCATCAACACACCACACCGGTGTTTTTTCTGGATAAAATGGCTCTTGAATCAGGATAAGGTCGAACGAAAGCATGACTGACAATTGGAATTTAATTATGCTCTGCCTAATCCAAAAAAGGAAATCCCATAATGCAACTACCGTAGGAGAAGCCACCTCAACATCGCATACAAGGTTCTATCGACCTTACTGTATGAAAGATTAAAATCCACTGTTAACAAACTGATTGGACCTTATCTGTGTGGCTTTATTAAAATCAACAACTGACCAGTTGTTTGCCATGAGTTAAATCTTGGAAAAGACCCGTGAAAAGGGGATCGACACCTCTTTGTCGATTTTAAAGATACTTTTAACAGATGCAATGTTTGCATTTGGTATCCCCGCAAAACTAATACGGCACTGGAAACTGCCGTTCAATACCAAACGAGGTTTCAGGCAAGTCGAATTCCTATCGTGCGACGTCTTCAATCTATTGCTGGAGAAAATATTACGAGATGCAGAGCCGAATAGAGAAGATACAATCTTCTTCAGGAGTGTACATAATGGGCCATACCATTAGTTTTGCTTTCTACCGGTTGGACAAAGAAGCGAAGCAAATGGATCTGGTGGTGAATGAGGGCAATACGAAATACCTCCTGTCGTCAAACAAACATTCGTTGCACTTGCGATTTGCCTCTCACGTCACTTTTGACAGTCATAACTTCGTTTTCGTCTATCTTGGAAAGAGTATTAACACCAACAACCACATCAGCCCTCGGACTTAGTAGGTAATTGAGAAGTAAAGTTCTCTCTCGACGAACAAAGACTAAATTTTACAAGTCACTCATCATCCCCGTCCTGCAATATGGTGCAGAGACATGGACGATGACAATATCTGATGAGTCGCTTTTACGAGTTTTCGAGAGAAGGTCCTGCGAAAGACTATAGTCCTTTGTGCGTTGGCCACGGTGAATATCACATTCGATGGAACGATGAGCTGTACGAGATATACGACGACATTGACATAGTTCAGTGAATTAAAAGACAGCGGCTACGATGGTTAGGTCAAGTTGTCTGAATGGACGAAAGAGGAAGACTTCGTTGGAAAGACTAGCCGGAGAATGACCCGGCTACACTTGGAATTTCCAAACAGCCAAACAGCGAAAAGAAAGAACGACTGGCGCGCTGTTGTGACACAGTTATAACCGCGTAAACGGCGTATACGTCAATAAAGAAGAAGAAGAACTGCATACAAATTATAATAAAACAAATAACTTTTTTAGCGAATTTGTCAACTACAACAGAATTTTGACAACATTAGGTAAAATAATATAAGATTTCATTCGGTATTTTAAATATTTGCGATAAGATGGAAGGACTAATTTTTCGTATTTCCAAGAACATACGGTAGTTTATTATCTATATACAATAATAATAAATTTTCAACGAAAAATTTTAATAAAAGTTTAATTCTTCGAAATATACATGTAAGCATATCAACAAACAACCTTTCTCTCTTTAATATATTAATATTATTATACGCCACACTCTTATGTACATATACATATTTGCACATAATATACACAACTTTGTACAAGTATAATTTTTGATAAGGAATTTCGAATACATGTTGACTACACATGTATATTATATGTACATATGTATGTTTATGTACATAAAAGTTTATTTAGGTTTGTATAAGAAGATTTGTTCACGCCTAGGAGCACAGGTGGTAACTTCAAGCTGTTTTATCACAAAACTGTTGTTTATCAAGTTTTATTTGGAAACGTTGTTTAGGTTAACAGTTACTATAATTAACTTCTACACCTTTGTTTGTTTTGAACTAATATGCATAAATGAGATTCATTATTTCTCGTTAACTAAATATTAACTTCAACAATTTGCAAATCTGGGTAATCTAATACGTAGCTGGGTTTTATTAATTCATAAAGCAATAATTAAACTATTTTCACTTTCTACGGCAATCTACAAATACAAACTACTTCATTATAATTGAAATCTACAATCGACCGTAGAAAAACATGGGCCACGATCCATCGACTGATATGACTGATCTAAAGTGGTTTTATTCTCATAGACATACATATAAGTTTAATTTGAAAAATTAAGATGCATCGAAGTTAACAGAGAGAAAAATATATAAAGGATATTTTCTTTATAGTTTCCGATTAAAAATACCTTTAGGCATCAGCAGTAATCTGCCGTAACGGAACGAACCAATCAACCTTGACACCTTTGTTCCATCATTTTTAGATCCTAGTGGAACAGCGCGCTCTGTTTCTCCGCACAATTATTGAAATTATCCCAAAATGTATTCAAATGATTGCGAATATAACTTGATATTCATACATACATGTTTTTAGAATCTTGTAGTTTGTCATAATATTTTGGACAATTTCCTCATAATTTGGTACTTTATGCTTACCTAGGAAAATATCGGTTACCAATACTAAACTTTTCCACGCTACACTTTCCTCAAGAGTCTTTAATGAGTTGCCGTATTTGTGGACCAACAAACAGTGCATACAACTATTCCGTACTAGGTTCGGAATTTTACTAAAACAATATCCATGCCTAATGAATTGACAAATTATTTTATTATTCCTAACTTTATCATAACGAGCTAAATCCACAGCGCAATGTGCGTCTTTTTGTATATACTCGAATAAGTCCCTTAGTTTTAGTATTTGTGATGATTAAGATTATTTCGTTACTAAGCAATAAAGTTTAAGGCTTCTTTCTTAAATTAAGACATTTTTATGTTGTTATTTTGACACTGTTTTGTGGGATGAAAGTATTGTATTTTATATAACTGTAGCTTTTCGTCTGCAATGGATAGTAATTTGACTGTTTGAGGGGAAAGTATAAGTGTGTCTGTCATTAACGGCAGGGTCAGAAAAGAAGCTGCTCGACGGGTTCGGACCCGTCTGCACAAATAAAGAGGGGTTCAGTATCATGAATGGATTCATTACAGGCACGACATAGTTTTTGTATGCCAGGGCCTATTCTGGATAAGTAGAAGTTAGCCTGCTATATTACTCAGCACGAAGTTACGCTAAAGTCACTCTTGTTTCACGCGGCAACTCGAGCTCTTTTTCTGCTATAGGTGGAGTTTGGACTTCAAGTACGGTATTCACTGTGAGGGAGTCAATAAAGACTTTAATAGCTCCACTGTGAATGGCGTTCAGTTCCTGTTGGAAATTAGTAGCGTCCAAATTGTTCAAGTTCATCGATTTGTAGTTGGAACTTGTAGCTGGAGAGAAGTATATTATGCTCCTTTTCAGGGAACATGCGGGCCTCAATATGAAGATGTTCGATGGGAGACATCATCAGACACATTTGCTTAGTCTGAAGAACGGAGTTTTGACAGCCTGCATCTTCTCCATATACATCCAGCTGAGTTCAGGTGACGTTATTGGGACGTCGTAGTTAATGACCGGACGACCGAATGCTTTGTATGTTGCCAAATACGACTATTTATTTATCTTGTTGCAGGTTTGTACTCTTGTATTATTCGTTTTTGTGAGTGAACGTTGGGAATAGCAAGGCCTTAAGTATTTTCAATGCAGGCGGTAAGATTCCCCTGGGTTAGCAGGCTTCCCATGTTTCACTAGTGGGACAACCTTTCCAATTTTCCATACATCAGACAAATGAAGGGTGGTCAGTGACAAATTGAGGACCTTGTTGAGAAAACTTACTTAGCATATTTACTTCATCTGATGGAAATCCGAACCTAATCGCCGGTGGTGTGCAGTCTTTTGGCATATTTCGCAACTGTCGGGTAAGATATCTTTTCGCTTCATCTTTCGTGATTGCCACGGTAATCCTTTGGCCAATTAAAATTCGGGTCAATTCCGGTATCGTAGAAAAGGTTGTTGTAGGAATTCGTTCGTCACTGTGAATGATTTGAATTGTTGATTTCTAGTACAAGAAATTCTTAGAATTTTTTTTTATGGCTTAGCATACAGTTTAGATTTAGTTAGATCTCATATATTTTACTACTATTTCCGTCGAATCAATACTTCATCATCATGAATCAGCTGGGTTTTATTAATGACAATGACAAAAAAATTCTTTAATATAAGAACTAGGTTTTGAGCTGCCAGTTTGTATGGCAGCTACATCCTATAATGGTTCGATATCGGTTGTTTCCAGAGCGTTCCTTATTGTAGTTTAAATTAAGTTTATAAAATTTTAGATCAATATCTCAAAAAATGAGAGACTAGCTCGCTAATATACCTACGGACCACAAGGCTAAATAGACTCAGCACATCATGCCGATCATTTCATGTATGTACATATGTATATTTTTATAGGGTTTCTGACATTTCTTTCTGGGGGTTATAAACTACGAGGCAAACGAAATATACCCTTTTCTGGGTATAAATATGTTGACACATGTCCAGCAATGTTAATGTAAAAATTTAAGTAGGTGTGTATGGATGATTATTAAATAATTAGCAACGTGTAACTGTGAAGCAGTTATTTTCTTTACAAAAAATTATATTTATTTAACACCGCAATTGTAAACAATACATACATATGTACATATATACACACCCATACGTGCGTAAAACTTCGTATATAAAAAAAATGTACATTAATAAAGCTCGACAATATTATCTTAAGTTTTTTTTGCACTATTTGGGATATGAATAGATTTTATTAAAAACATTGAAGCAGCACTTTGAATGTAAAAGTACCTTACTGACATACAATTACAAAATTTGTCAATATACTTAGGTATAAGAATGATACAACTGAATGCTATTGCATCCCAAGTCCAACTTTAAAAGCACTTGACTTTATATTTTGTCATCCTGATAATAAGTATGTAATGTGCCATACATTCATATTAGCAATAATTATTTAGACATGTTGGTACTTACATATTTATCAAATTGATTGCAGAATATTGGCATTTTATATAAATTTATAAACAACTTGTCTATTGACCACATTCACTCTAAATGCCGATGGCAACAAATACTATCATTATAATAATTTATGTGCAATTTAATAAGCAAATATTTTACACTTTTCCGCTTGTGTACACCTTGTACGTCTTTACTATATTATTTGTTTCTCCCAAAATACACAATGAAACAATAATGTAAATGATTCGACAAAATTATCTTTCATCTACAATTAAAACTGTAGAAAATATGCATTATAAAAATAGTCAATATGTATATTTAACACATCAAATTTTTTTCACTTTTTGGAATAGTACAGTGTACTAGTTTTGTATTATGGACTGCTTTTCTTGAATGCTATATCGTTGATTTTCAATTATTTCAATTATTTAGCATACAAGCAAGTTAGTTCACCGCAACCAGTTGCTTCACATTTTACACTTTCATTTTGTTTTGCTATTCACTACTGTTTCCGTTGATCAACTGTGGAGGAGCTAAGGCGATAAACAGCCCCAAACACAATGGATTGTGAGAAATTGGCGCTGAACCAAAGAGAGATTGGGGCGAAGTTGACATGTAATAAAAAAATAACAAAAAAAAGCAGTGAAATAATAAGAATTAGAGTTGCCAACCACCTTTTAAACATCAAACTTAGGTTTAATAAAGACGAATGCTGCAGATTTTAATTACACTTCTTTTGTTTTAAAAAGCAAATATACTTTTATTATTATTTGCAAATTTTTAAAATATTTTAAACTTAAACACACTATATTAAAATAAAGTTTTTAGTTGAGTGTACTTAACTTAAGATAATTAAGTACAACTTTACTTGCAGTATGGCATCACTTCTTTAATTTTGTGGCATTCGGAATTATTTTTATAGAACTTAAATCATACGGTTTCTTGTGATTCAACTGGAAATTGGTTTTTATTTAAATACGCCTAGTCCTTAAAAATTCATCTATAAACTAAAAGTTTTTATTTATAAAAATGCCCGTTGATACAAGAGAATTGATGGAGGCAATTGCCATTATTGCAAATGAACGTAATGTGCAAGTGACAATGAAACAATCAGCCAAAGGAGCAATGGGTATTTGGAAAACGCAGATGAAATAAAAAATTAAGTTATTTAAACTCTACATTTTATTATTTTTTCAGTTTGTGCAGCAACTGCTTTTATAGGTGGAATTCTGCTTGGACCCGTAGGACTGGCTGCTGGTAGCACAGCGGGCGGATTGATGGCTTATAAAATGACTAGCGGTAAGTATTGTGATATAAGACAAACCAATAGATATACTATTTTTCTGAGCTGATAAGGTGTTTAAAACTGATGACTAGGTAGCGATAAGCTTATATTATAAACACAATTACGTTTAGTTGTAGATACATATAAGTATGTGATCTTTAATCCTACTTTTTTATTGTTCTGTAGGCACGTTCCGACCCTTGGCTGATGTGTTGCTAAACGATTTAAATAACGCTCAACAGGAGAGATTAGTGCGACATGTCAATAATGCTGTGGCACAGTTCGCAATCTCAGATTTGGCAATGCTGCTGCCTTTGTTAATGAACAATGCAGGTATTCAGCAGGCAGTTTTAAACACAGTCATCAGTTTCGTAACGAATGAGTTGAAGTGTCAGGTTGTCAGGGAATGACCTGTGGGTATTTTATGGGTGGCCAGAGATCATGTTACATTATTAAGCACAATATTTCTTAAAAGTACTTTGTATTTAGTATTGCTTGCGTTTTGCTGCTGTATACTATTTATAATCCTTCTTTATATCAACATATATTTGGTATAAAGAAAGCTGCAAAACTACGGCCATTAGTGATAATAAATATGTATATATGAAGCTGGAACATGTCAATTATACATACATAAGTAATTTGTGGTATATGTTTATTATTATCGTAACTGACAGTGAATGTCCAATTAGCAATTAGCAGCCATTATTGAAATTTATACTAAAGATAAGTTGAAAATTAAACTACTTTTTACTAATATTTTGTTTTACTTAATAGAAATATAATGCTAGGTCATATTTAATTTTTGAATGTTTGTTGAAGTACACGAATGCAACTCTGGGTTAGCTTATTTAAATTCGGTATGATAATACCTTTTACAGTGAAAAGATAATGGGGAATCCCCTCTTTGTAGTAAGAATGGCAACGGGCGTTTAACATATCAATTATTTTGACCATGTGTGTAGTTGTTCATACATACATATGTATGTGTACTTTAATCAAACATTTTTGTTAAAGTTCTTTGGATAGATCTCGATGTTTTGCCAAAGGAGCAACGATCAAAACAGATTGGTGCGATATATATGTACATACTATGTATGTAACACGGTAGCTACATACATACATATCTCTGATTTGGAAATTTTGTTGGTGTTGTTAGTGAGCTACCAATTTTCACGCGAAAATTCTGCCACGAATCATCAATTTTGTAACGAGAGAATCGTATGATCAGAACGCCGCTATTACATGCCCTCAAACTTTAAAAACAATAATATAATTTATTAATTTGCAATTTTACTATATTTACGATATAAATACTTTTCAATAATCATTATTTACCATTTCTTTAATAAATCATATTTAAGTGTAAAAATAATGATGGCTACGTTTATTGCAAGCTTAAACCTACTCACACATGAGCTTATAACTAGTACAAATAATACATATCTCTGTGGATTTGCTGCATAGTTACCGTTTATTCCCAGTCAACATTAACCTGATCCCAGTCGTTGACGAAGGGCTGATCGATCATGTCAATCATTACCCCACAAAAATAACAATCACCAGCAACAATCTCCTCAATTTCAGTTTTTAATTCAGCGCGTTGAAGGAGCATCTCCTCGGAGATATCCATAACGAAACTCTGTGTAACCAACGCGTCGAGTTGTTGTTTGATGGTTCTCAATCGACGACTTTGATCGCTGCTTAGTGTTGGTAGAATTTTTTTTTCTAAGCAGTCACTGTGGAATTTGTGTCCACAGATAAAAACGATAAATGGCTTCACCATTAGAAAGGAATCACAGAGATTGCAATTTTCTTGCGCGTTTATACGAATACTTCGTTCACGCACACTCTGTAAATCTTTGATGACACGCTCCGCTTGTTTATCACACTCATCCATTTCGTGTTTCAGTTCAAGAATTTTGAGATTGTAATCCTGGGGGGAAAGTACATAAGAAAGCGTCATATATAATTTTTCTATAAAATAGTAATATTAAATGTATACATACTTTTAATGCCGCACATATGGGTTCTTTGAAATCGTCAATTTTTTCGAAATCAGAAAAAAATGGTAGTAAATCCTCTATGCGTAGCAAATCACATTCCTTCAGAAGGTCAAGCGCTTTTTTAACATCATTCGTACCTTGTATTTCATGTCGCGCTGTAATGGGCACGAAAGGTTTTTGATCATTTCAATGATTAATTGAATTTCATAAGCTTTTCTTACCAATGGCCAGCCACATTCTTTCGCGTTCTTCCTCTTTTGCTGGCTTCGACGCCGTTTCCTTTGCCAGTTTCAAATCGAATTCCAGGGCCAAATCCACTGCCGCCGCCCACATTTTACTTAAGCACATTAGGTAAACTGATGCAACATTCGCTTTGAATAGTTTACACTGTATCATCGCATAATTTATTTCGTAATGTATCAAACTCAAATCCTGCCCTTCATTCTCAAGATATTTGATTACCTTAGTCGGCTTGTATTTGGCATACAAATGTATTATGTAATTATGAACTGCTTGATTTGTTTCACCTAAATTATAAATTGCAAACTCTAAATACCTAATAATCTCTTCTATATGTTTATCGCTCTCTTGCAGCACTAAGGTGGGTATAAGCTCTTTTATGTCGAATTTCCGTCCTTGCGACATTAACGTATCGATAGTTTCATGTGGCAAGTAATCCATAAGTATAGGACAATATTTATAGTACAGTTCGAGATTATCTTGTTGCGTGAGTGTACGAAGAGCCTCTTTGAATTTCTTGCTACCAATTTGTTGTTCAATTACCTCCTCATAATCGCCAATGGATATCGCAAATTGTGCGATATTATGCGAATCTGCATGCTCTTTTAACAGATTGCATATGGGCTCTTTGTTTTGGCGGGCACAGTCGGCCACACGTGCACCTTGCATGAACTCATCGAATTCGCTCTGCCATTCGGCGCGCTCTTGCGCACTGCGACGTGGATAATTGATTTGAGTTAAGTAAAGATCAACTAGCCATATGACGAGCACCATTATTTTAGTTGGGTCATTTTCCAACATGGCTAACCGTTTTTTAGCATAGCGTATTATTGGCTTTTTTGTGTCCAGTTCCATAAATTTTAAACTAATCTCCTCGAAGGGCTTAGACGTTTCTGCATAGAAATCGGCTGCTAGCGTATAATCGCCTTTTTCAAATGCGGCATCTGCTTTTTTAATGAGCACAATGTCCAAGTGCTCCGGCTGCTCTGCAGCGTAAATTTCCGCCAAATCATATTGCCCTTTCTCCAAATATATACGCCATATATCACGTTGTTCATCGGTGATCTTGTAGCTGAAGAACATTTTATCCGTGTAAACGTAAATAGTGCCGGTGAATGGATCGCGCAAAATATTCAATAGTTTACCAACTTGCTCATGGAAATACTCTTCATATACTATTTTTTCATTTAGCAGACAAATGCCTGTAATATGATCGGAATAAAGTAAAAGTGCGTGATATTCGGTTAAAGCAAGTGTTCGTGGCGCATTTTGACGACGTTCTTCGTAGGAAAGGTGCTTATATTGCTTGTAGTCCAAATTGATTAAGCTGTCACCAAGTAAAACATTAGTAGAGCGTTCCTCGGTAGAAATCTTAATAAAACGTAAATATAATTGTGAATGCAAAAATTAATGTTAAACAAGAATTTTGGGAGAAATTCCATAAATCGAAGTACTTCAGAGCTTACCTCTCCAAATCTGATACCACTACCACACAACCATGCCCACTGTTTGGGTAGCTTTTCATTTGGTTCGCCATAAAGTTGCAGCGCTGAATAATTCAATTCTGTTTCAATCATTTCAGCTCCATGCACCTGCTGTCCATTTACATAGTTGGCGAAAATGAACTGTAAAGATCTATCATCTGGCTTCAAACTTTCTTGGAATGTGTATATACAATCTGGTGTTGTAGCAATAACCATATATTTATTTGTATTGGGTAGGCGTAATAATTCCAACCCATTTATAGGATACTTTGTTCGCCCCAAACCCAAATCATAAACCTGCAATCACATTACCAAAATAATTATTAATTATTACCATAGTATAATTTATACCTGTTTTCGCTGTAAAGGCGAAAAACCATCTTGTACAAGTTCTGTTTCAAAAATCAAACCACGACTTGTACCCAGCAGTATTGGTCCAGTGGACGATTCTGTACCCATATATCGATTGAAGGCAACAGCTGTAATTTCGTGGTCTTTAAATTTTTCTACGCGTCGCACTTTTGGACCATTTCCATGTATGTAAAGAAAATCAGCAGATAGCCCGGGAGTTTGCGGCACAATCGGTATAAGTGTGTGGTGTCCAGTATAATCAAGAAACACTTTTGAAATTGCATAGCCTGCCAGGTATTTTTCCAAAGGTATTTCTAAAGGCAAAAACATTTTATTATCCGGTACAATATTAAACATACTTTTACAAACCTCCTGGAGGTAACGCTCGGGGTAGAAAAAAACGCAGCAATATTGTTTGCGGTGTGTCCAGCACACAAACTAACCAATTCTTGTTTACGTTCACGTGCATAAGATTTCCTTTATAGGTGGTTGGTATACGCAATGTAATTTGTCTTTTACTAAATATGGGCGTCTCCAGTTTATCAAAGTCTGTCTCACCGGCTGCAGGACAGTCTGCCGTTTTTCCCTCTACTATTGGGAGAAACTTGGCACTCGGTTTATAATTCATCCAGCTATCATCTTCATCAAAAGACGACATTTTAAGTTTTTTATCGGAAAAATGCACGGATAATAAAAGTTTTCTCAGCACAATATTTTATACTAATTGCATTTTATTTAAGACAAACAGCTGATGCACTTTTCTATAGAGCTGCCATCAATCTAAGAATAATGTAAAATCGATCAATATAAATACTATTATCGATATATTTTAGCAAGATTTCATTTAGTGTCCAGCAAGTCACGGCTATCGAAACCCCAATATACGTTGAAGGAATTATCTCGAAAACTATAGAAGACCTTTACAAATAAATAGATGAAGAATCATACATAATAAAATAGTTTCGGTTACAATTGTCACTTGGACCTTGAGAAAGTTGTATAACCCTTAACACGAATCTCGGGTAGCACTTTTGGGTATTTCAAAAAATCGATTTTTTTTTGCATTTATATCATATGTACATATATTTGAAAATATTCTTCGAAAATTTAAAGTGGATCTAGTGCCTGGATTTCTTACATAGAGCCAGCTAACAGCCAGCTGCTCAGAAGCCACCGCACGACTTTTAAATAACACTACATCGCGCCGCTAGCGTCATCTAAGCACTGGCAGGAACGGCGCCTGCGTTTCTTATATAGAGCCGGCTAACAG
>NW_017537267.1:1061318-1064256 GCF_001853355.1 Bactrocera latifrons | reverse complement strand
AAATAACATCACATCGCTGCGCGAGTGTCACCTAAGCACTGGCAGGCGCGGCGCCTGCATTTCTTATATAGAGCCATCTGCTCAGTGCACTTTAAACACTTACCTTACAGCGTAATCTTGCAAATGCTGGACAAGTAGACAAAATATAATAAATTTTGTACCTGGTGCTCTGCTCTAGACATTTCCTGCAGTCTTCTCGATCTGTCATCCCCATCCAGCATACGTGTGACTATAGAGGGAGAAACTGTTTAGTATTCCCATCATGTTCTATAGAGTCCTTCAGATCTACCGTTTGGTACATTTGCAGTTTTGCAGCCATATAGCTCGTTCCATCGGTTTTTGGTTTTCTTTACCATACTTCTGTCGAGATCGTCGTATAGAAAATGTATGGGTTTTCCAATGTTTATCAGGTGGTCCGACAACTTTAAAGGTAGCCTTATGCCTAACTCTAGACAGTATATTCTCGCACCAATTCCATCGTCCATTTTCGAGCCATCCGTATAGATGTTTAAAGCGTTACGCTTAGCTAACATACCCTTACGCCAACCTTCTTTCCCAGTTGAAAAGTGGAGTCATGTAGTCGGTGTTGGTCCAACCGCCATTACCCACCGAGCTATGCCCGAAAGTTCTATATGTAAATTCTCCTGCAGTCAATAGGCGTTCCTCCGATTTTGCTGAGCAGTTTTCAGCGAAGAGCTCTCTACGCGGCAGTCTTAGTACCACTTCAAGAGTCGCTGTTGAAATTGTTCTTAAAGCTACCGTTGCATAACTTGTCCATAGGAGTAAAGTAATACTCTTACATAACTCAAAACTGTCGCCAATACATACATTTTTTTTCAATTTTTTACAGTACAGATGGATCTGGGAAAATCAATGATAAAAGTTTTTTGAGTTTTTTGCTAAACTAACTTTTCAAAAATGTAGCATATTTTCTAGCTTAAATTTTTACAAGAAAAAATATGAGATTTCCACTATAATACAAAGTCTTCTTTGGCTGCGGAGTGAACTCATTTAATCATATTTGGACTTTTGCGTTTTTTGTACTCAATATTTTAATATAACACTTCCCCTCCTCCACAGGGATACTATAAAGTTTATCCCAGATATGTACTTATCTAAACTATTATTAATTTGTCAGTTTTTTTTTAATTAACAATTTATATTTAATGGAATTCCACTTGACTTCTTGAACTGAAATTCGTTGTAATGAGATACTATAAGTGCATAATGTGGTATACTTAGAATGCTCATAATACAGTGATTAGAAAACCGCAAAACCGCAAAAATTTTATAAAACCACCAACGAGGCGGCACCTTTAATGCTTCTAAGTTACATTTCTTACTAATAAAGTCATAATTGTAATATGTACAATTAATCGCAATTAAAGTTATATGAAAGATAAGGAACAAATAAAATGAGACATTACTGTGACATATTTTTCTTACTCGAAACTACTATTAATTTTTTTTATCAAATAATACTTAAAGAGTTTGATAAATTTGATTTAATCGAATATTTGGAAATATATTTAAAATATATCAATTATTATCCGATATGCTCGAAAAAAGTCAAATAGCCGCATGGAAATTTCTTATTTCCGATATATAAACACAAAAACTGTCAAATTCCAAATCTCAAATGTTAGGCTCGAGTTTGTTCTACAATGTTTTTTACTTTACTGTGCGTGCGTGACGATCAAAACGTAAGCCCTTAGGCACATTAAATGGAAAGTTTTGGTGAAGTGCATCAGCGTACTATTCGAGAAGTACCCTGATTACAAATTGCAGGTAAATACTAAAAAAAGGTAGTAATAAAATATTGGCTTGATAATTGAGTGAGAAATATTATTGGCCACTTAACTCATGTACATATACATATACATACATATACATATGTATATAATTATCTAAATAAACAAGCTGTCATTTAAATTTGCTTGTGACAGGTAAAAAACCTGTGTTACGTATACGCAGTGGTCGTTAATTGCAATGCACACATATGCATGTTCAATGACCAACAAAAGTCATAAAAACTACAACGAATTTTAATAGAAATTGCACATATATGTACATGTTATTAGTCAAAGTTAGGTGCAAATATTAACAGTTAACTCTCAAAGTAGGTTGGTGTGCGAAAGAATTTTCTGATATCAGCGGGGTAATTCGAGACGAGTTCAACAAACAGCTGATGCCATTTTAAATGGAATGAATAATAACTCAACCTATGCTGACATCAGTTTTACAACATTTCGCCATAATGCTGTTATAAGAAAACATATATAAAAATATCAAAGAGCTTAATGGAAATTTAATTGAATCACATGTCTTATCAGCAAGCTTGGAAGGCCAACTGAAGTTATTTGAAAAAAATTACTCTTTATTTGCTTTAAATTTCTAATCTGAATTGCATATTATACATGCGAATATATTTGCACGTTCGTTAAGTTTACATTGGCATATGGAGGCAAGTAAAGCAATAAGCTGCCCCATGAGTAATTCACAAGCCACTTTGAGATACTAAAAACAAATTGGAAAATAGCAATTAAAGTGAAAATTATGAGACACTAAGACTGAATTATCGGTTTGAGAACTGAGCAAAGCACTTTTCTTTGCACTCATTGCAAATTCAACGTTTTTCCAAAATTGCAAAATAACGTAAGTAATTTTTTACTGCTTCAGAATCATAGATTTTCTCAGTTGAATCGATTTATAAAATTGCCAAAAGTATTCTGATAATCCCAATTAGAGGACTAATAAAAGCTCTGTTTTTATTGTACGTATTTTTAAAAATCATATTTTGATATTTGGACTATATTTTTTCATAATTTGTATATTGATACGCGTTTTTTGAAATTCTTTTTCGAATGTACAAAATTCTAAAGAGATCGTTTTTTTTTCATATTTTTAAAAGCCTTACATACATTAATAATAATAATAA
>NW_017537267.1:1034101-1060813 GCF_001853355.1 Bactrocera latifrons | reverse complement strand
ATCGGTGACACTTGAAAAAGGTATGGTTTGCATCGTCTAGTGGTTCGTCTCCGTAAATACATGCTGGGCTTTCTGCTTTTCCCATGTTGTATAGGTATTTTCGGAAATACCCGTGACCGGACAGCATCTGTGTTATGTAGTAATTTACCTCGCCGTGTTTTCTACTGTGCCACTTCTATATTTCTTTAATCAGCTTGGCGGTCCATCTTCCTTTGCTCTCCCTTGTCCACCGATCTTGCCAGAGTTCAAGAGTTTGCATCCTAGCCTGTTGTTTTGCGGCCATGTGTATTTCTATTCCGTCTTTCTTCCATAGCCAAAGTTGTCTTCTCTCCTTTGCGAGGAGGTCTATTGGGATGACCCCGCTAATCACTAGCACTGCGGGTTCGGATACAGTGCGGTGGATTTAAAGAAAACGAATTTTTATTGTTTTATATTATTAAATTCTAAAACTCCTCTAGAATATTATACTGATGGTTGATCTGAGTAATAGTTACTGAAATACAGCTGAGAACTTGTGCGTCGTCTTTAAAAGCGTTTTTCTCGAAACTGTACTTTTAAAGCAGGTTGTCAAGATTTCTAGAGAACTACTCATCCGATTTTCATGAAATTTTAAACATTCCTTTGAGATACAATTGGATGAAGAATTTTTTCACTAAATTTTATATTTTTTTATAAAAATGTCTTTCAAAAATCCGGTTTCAGTTTTTTTCTCTCGTCCAAGTTCTAACTTAAGGTTTTGACTACAAACGTATTGTTTTCACTTTAGATGATCCTGATATAAGTTATGCTGCCAACGCGGGCGGATATTTTTTTCGAGGGGTTACCGGAAATAACATCGCAATGGTCGAGCTTAAAATATTTTTGTTTTTTTTAATTTCAGAATATCTTTGTTAATAGTGCATGTTTGTAATAATAAAAAATTCCAATAAAAATTTAATTTTTTATATTAGAAAAAAATTTTTGAAAAAAGACTGGTTTTTACCTAAGGAAACTTTTGTAACCCCTTATGTTACAATTTTCTAAAGTGTAAGGGCTCAGTTCAATCAGGTCTACAAGACAGACAAATGATCCGATATTTGTCAAATTTCATCGCGTTTGTATACTTCATAGTTCCTTACACAAATTTTGGGTGAATTTTTTTTTAAAGATACCACTTTGTCACATTGTATGGACAATACCTTCTAATTGGTTGGGGACTTTATTTTTAGCGCCATTTCTGTCATACATCCACGATAATTATAGCGCCTAAGAAAGCAATATGTACTTTCGAAATGAATAAATGATAAAAAAAAACTTTCAGAATTTGACTTTGAATTAATTGTGACTAGGCACCCTGTAAGAGGGATATTTTTATACCCTGAATAGGGTATATTGAGTTTCCCACTAAGTTTATAACACCCAGAAGGAGACTTTGGAGACTCTGGAAAAATATAAATAAATCTGTGTCGATTTATAACATCCGTCTGTCTATATATACAGGAAAAAATCTCTTTTGAGATATCGATCGGGATTATTGTCTAAGGCAAAGGTGTCAACTTTGAAGAAGTAGTTCAAATCGGATAATATACAAACTAACCGATCAAATCTCTTGTAACGCATCTTTTGTATTTTTGAATAGTAATATATGTAGCTTCGGCACAACCTAAGTTAACGCTTTTTTTTGTTTATTTATTAAATAATGTAGAAATAATTGAAATTGGAACTATAAAAAAATTTATATTTAATACGACAGTACGAAAATAGGGCAAAAACCACAGCTACCTTCCATAAAACTAGACTTCAACGCTACTAAGAGTATGATTTGAACTTAAAAAGGTCTGTTAACAAGCTGGAGGAACAGGAAGGTACTTCGCTTTTTTCATATTTAATCTTTTGTAACTCGAAAGGGAGTCTAACTGGATACATTTCGGTTATTTTGATTGGTGATGTACTTTTAAAAATAATAATTTAACATAGTTGCACTTTAACACTTAACTTTATTTGCACCTCCTGATAGACAGCCGCTTTTCACTTTAGTCTTCAATGCAACGTAGAACTGATTATATCGGTGTAACTTTCGTTTAGGCTTAATTTTTTCGAATCATGACCCAAGGTGAAAGATTGTAAAGATGACTTAAGTTAGCCAGAAACATAACTGTTATTACAATATTATTGAAGAACAGACCGAGCTTGACCTTCTTCGGTTGATGTTCATCCAGAAAAGTCTATTGCAATAATTGTTCCTTCATCTCTGCTAAATTGATATAATAAAATCATACCATACATATATATATGGTGGAATCTACTCTCTAGCTTATTTGCATTTTTGACTGAAAGCAGACTTGAGTCATACATATGTTTGCGGTGCTTAGTAATTACAACTGAGATTTAGTTAAGAAAAAATCTGTTTTGATCGCAACAAAACTATAAGAAGTAACAGCAGAACGATTTTTTGCACATTTTCACACACATACATACCCAGTCATACATACCTGTATTACAAAAAAATACAGGGAATATTAAAGGGATTGGAAATACGAGCAGCAGCAGCATTGCAAGCAGACGTCCACGCACAATACAACGAGAATTGTCTGAGAGCTTTACAACTTTGTTGTAATATGTAGCAAATACATTTGTATATATGTATGTGTCGGTAGATAAAAAGCTAATTTATAGCAAAAACCATGACTCGTGTACACCTCGGGCAATTGCTCGTTTGCGCCGACGCTATCAATGTGTACCACCACAACAATGGATTATTCAACTCAGCTCAGCGCAGTACAGCTGAACTCAACTCAGCGGTGCATTTGTGTTTGTTATAAATACAGACAGCACAACTCTCCAGCTTTCATTCTCTCGCAGTGGTTAAAGTGACATGAAAGTGAAGACATCGGTGTACTGTAACAAGTCATGTATCATGATCCAAACACAGCTAATATTTTTGCCAATGGTAAGCAAAATTTGTAGCCAGCTAAATTTCTTTTGTGCAAAAAAAATGAATGAAATTTATACGAAAAATAGACAATTTTGTGCAACAAGCAATAATGGACTCTTGAAAATAAATCTGTCAATGCAAAAGAGGACTCTATAAAATGAAATAAGTGTAATTTAGTGTGAGAAAAAGACGTGCGAAAATGCAATATTGTGGCTAAATTCAAATTCCTGTGTATACATATATGAGTGTGTGTGTGTCTGCGAAAAAAGTTCAATAGCTCAGTCAAGTATGGCTAAAGCGAGTGTTTGTGCTAAAAGTGTCTAGCATGTGTGTGCATGTTTGCGTGAGTGTGCCATGTGGCCATTCTAATAGCAAGGTGGCGTATTGTCGTGAAGGCAATCAGGCTTTCTTTGCCTGATTTCGTGCCATTCTACAGACATGGTGCTGAATATGGGCGCGGCGTAGCTTGCGCTTGACGTGCGCCCAGCAGGTGGCATGCAACATATTCTGCTATGCCTACCTACTATAACCAAACGTGTGGGCGGAAGATGTACTAAAATTAATAAAATATATACCAGTATATATAAAATATTTTTGTATTTCAAAGGAAACCTGAGCAATTGCATGAGGCTCAGAGGCTGGTGAGAGTGTGCTATACTAAACCTAAATTATTTTCAGTATTAAAATATTCAAAAATATATACATTATAATTTAGGTATATCAATTTTCTTGGGTTATAAATAAAGTTCATAATATTTTATTAAACTAAAAGTAAAAACTTAAATATATCAAGATCATTAACGGTATCAATTCACAGACTGCAGAAATTGCACTGAAGAAGATTTCATTGTCAAAGGTTTTCTGAAAAAACACACTAATTTCTCTATTTGCCAGTATACACCGTTGTTTTCTTTTATACACGGGAATCACTCTTACGACCACCTTGCTGCACTACTGTGTATATTTGCTCGACCAAAGTATCGCAGAGTGTCATAATTTGGTATATAAAACAATAGAAATAAAATCTTTTTCTTTCTTTACTGGCGTAGACACCGCTTACACTATTATAGCCGAGTTCTTTTCGGAAGATGCCGCCAATTGGAGATTCCAAGCAAAGCCAGATCCCCCTCCACCCGGTCTTTCCAACGGAGTGGTGGTCTTTCTCTCCCTCTGCTTCCCTCGGCGGGTACTGCGTGGAGTGTTTTCGTCCATTTGGACGACAAGACCTAGCCAGCGAAGCCGCTGTCTTTCAATTTGCAGAACTATGTCAATGTCGTCGTATATCTCATAGAGCTCATCGTTCCATCGAATGCGTTCTAGTCTAGAAATCAAATTTTGGGCAGTTTTTTGAATTTTATTTAAAAAAAAAAACTAAAAAATATTTTTACTATCCAGTTTTTATAGTGTTTTTTATTGATATATTAAGAATACAGAAAAAAAATTTTACAAAAAAATATTAAAAATTAAAATAGTTAGAGGGGGGAGAGACAGGTGTAAAAAAAAATGGCGCATCCTGGTGACATTGATACTTACTCTCCTGGTGGTCTGAAAAAACAAATCAAAAGAAATTCTTAATCAGTAAGGATGCCGTTATAGTCCCTACCTCAGGGAACACGAAAATTTTTGTTTTGAAAAATGGCGACTGCCTAAAAATATGAATTTTTTTAAATATTAAAAACACGATGCTGGTAGGAACGAAAAAGGATTATTTAAAGAAGGTTCACACAAAATATCAAATAAATCGGTTGTATAGAACTTGAGATAATCCCGGTACCGTGTGGAAAAAAGTAGTTTCGAGAAAAACGCGTTTGAAAAAGTGAGTCAAATTTCAGGCAGTCTAAGTCATTTATTAGTGCGCTAGGTACTGCGTCACTAAAGTAACTGTATCTCTTAAAATAATTTTAATTTTTAAAAATCCTTTGGAGGATATGTTCTTAAGGGTCTAAACTTTAAATATATGAAAAAAAATCGAATTTTTCAAAATTCTAGAGTAGAATGGGGTTACAAAAATTAATACAGAAAAATTGTTTTCAGATTGTGGAATCATTTGCTACATAGCTCCGGGGTTATCGGACCTCGATCAATTCCTCTACTAAAATATATTGAGTTTCTTTGTCTACGGAGCTCATAAGAAAGATAAGCCAAAGAAAATGGCTGATTCACATACAACTTTAGCTCCGCTTAGCTTCAGGCATTTGCTTTGACAGATAAGTTCGATGTTTGCTTTTGTATGAGCTCGTTCACACCAATTCAGAGCAAAGCGAAGCACAATATTGGGAAACTCTAATTTTTTATGCTTTGCCAAGCAATATTACACATTTTTATTATAGAGGAGCGTGGAGAGAAAACCGGTCTTTCTGACATATGAATTGTCAAGCAAAGCAAGGAAAGTTGTATGTGAAGCGGCCATCATTTTCACGGCAGTCGGGTGTAAGGTATAGAAATTGACTGTTTACTTTCCCCACTAGGATTGTAACCTCAGCTCTAGTGAAGTCTCTGATGGAGAACTTTATTAAGGGGCTTAATATCAATGTTATATTTCCAGTCAATTCATTATCTTTAGCCGCTTCATAGGTACATCTTGCAATGTGTTTGGTAACCACGAAGCAGATTTTTGCTCAAATCGGCCCACCGTGCATTGCGATGCAGCGCATTGTTAGTAGTACGGGTGGAAATTTCACTATACTGACGTTAAATTTCCCAATGTTATTTCATCAACCGCCTGATGCGCATGCGACCGGAAGAGCCTTGAAATGCAATTATACTCAGAGAACTTAGAGCGCGAGAGACGAAAGCCAAAAAAGGCATCTTGAGCATAGTCAGAGAGCTTTTGAATGCAATGAAATTCATCTACATAGTAAATATATGCGACTGCAACACAATTTGGTAACGAGAAAGCACCCAGTTCATATACCCTTAATTTGCGATGCAAAAACAATGTGAGCCGACTACAAATACTCAGCAACAATTTGCTATATGAGAGCGCTACGAGGCTTATAGAATGTAGCATTTTTAATTGAAATAAAAAGGCGAGAGCGCTTCCACTCAGCCGGAAAATAAAGAAAAATTTTGTTGGTGACCCAACAGAAGGACAGCCGGATATAGGCTGATGCAGAAAGCAAATAGATATATACAAGCGTATACAGATATACATATGTATATATATATGGAGAAAGTGCGAGAGGCAAATGGTAACCCGAATTGTTGGCCCTAAAGATACGTTTGCTGTGGCAACGACGCTATACACTCAAAATTCATTTGTAGGTGACTAAGTTACCAGGCGGCCGACAGGCAGCTACCAAGTTGCTTGCTGCTCTTTGTTGCTTGATGTGTGCACCACGAGGTGGCTGTTGTAACTGCGCAGAGCACCAGCTGCAAGCGGCAACAGCTGTTTTGGTAGCGTGCCCACCAATCAATGGGGGAAACAGCAGCAACAGCGACGCACTGAAAGCTGCAAGAAGTGCGTTAGTGTGTCAGCACAGTTGGTTGTAATTATATATTTATATATACTGCTATACCGTATATATATTTTCTCCTCCCCCTCAAACCGTTTAACGGCATTTTGTGTATGTATTTATAGATACATTTATGCTCTTACTTTGTTCTTATGTACTTTAGTTCACCGTTACCTAAACAGCGCCGGCATTTAGGCATCGGTGGCCTTGTTTCGTGTTGGCCTCTTTTATTTACAGACATCATCAATGACAGCAATGTGTCGATTCACTGAACCGTAGCAGGCATTCTATGATATTCTGTCACTTTATCTTCCTTATCATTTTCCATCTCAAGATAGATAGCAGGAAGAGGAACCTAAACTGCACTTCAGTATAAGGATACTAATAATTTGGGAAGCTACTTCAGAGTATTTGTTCAGGTTTCTTACGTAATGACAAAAAACGTTACAGAAATTGTAATTTTCACCCTCGACCACTTCAACTGATGTAAAACTGAAATTGCCGCGCCGTGGAACCCGTTTTCTGCCGATCGAAGAGATAAAACAAAATTGGCTGCAGGTGCTGAAGGCCATCGCAAGAAGGTGCTTATGAAAAGTGTTCCGAGGAAATGCTTGATCTGAACATGAAAAAGTCCTGCACGCATATAATTAGAAAATGCTTTTCATATTATTTAGTCAATCAGTACATTGCTTTTTATATTGTCTAAATTAAAAAAAAAAAAAACATGAGAATTTTGGAAAGCTCAAATACTTGCAGTCATAGAAATGGAATATGCATTTTATACTAGCCTCTTGATTTAGCCAATTACCAAATTGGCTCTACTAATCGACTAAATTAAGAAAACATTAATCAGCAACTCGGAAAGTTAAAATTCCTCTAGACATGGAAACTGAATATGCATTTCATGTTAATTTAGTGTTGGTTCCGTCAATTAAAAAATTTTTGTTTCTTATAAAAAAATTAAAACTTAAAAAAAAAAAATTTATTGTTACAGACACACTATTAACAAAGAAATTTTGAAATTTCTGGAAAAAAATATTTTAAACTCGTCATTCCCGGTGACCTCTCAGTAAAAAGATGCGCCCATATACTAATAAGAAAAGATGATATCATAATAATATAATTTTCAATTATAATTTATATTAATATATTCATGATTATATTTATGATCTCATTGTTTTAAGCTAAATTTCAGATATACATACGTTCGATTCAGTTCACTATAATTTTACTTTGTTAAGCACTCAGAATTTATTTATTTTGCGATTAACGACGGCGTTCATATTTAACTATAAACCTACATATACAATACATATGTATGTATATATTGTACTAAAACCAATTTTAATTTTTTTGCAGCTTGTAAAAACAAAAGCCGCACTTTAAGTAATTAGCTAACCATAAAATAACTGAAAGTGTATATTTATGTATAAACAAAGTAAAAAAACAGTCAAAGCAAAAACAAACCTCTTCACTACAAATACTTTTCGATATGTATTTGGTCTCTATAAAACAGTATATATGAATAGATCTGCTAAAAACTACAAAAGATTTGTAAAAGTTATGAAATTAAAAAAATAGTAATAAATAGCGTAACGCACACTCACATAATTGCCAGAAATGATCATTAGTCACAGTAAGTGTTATGAAGATTTCGCCCGCAGTGCATAAGCAAAGCAGCGAAATCGGTACAAAGCAACACTTGAAATTGTGGCAAATGTTATTGACTCTTTTAGCTAAAAAATAGTGTAAAAAAGTTTACTTCAAATTAAGTGTTTCGTTGTTTTTATAATTTCTAATGATTTTAATTAATTTTTAAATATTTTTGTTTTGGTCTACTTTCAAAGTCAATGGCTGCGTGATCTCCTTCACGTCATTCAAATAATTTGTTTTTGTAGCTTAAGTATATGTATATCTGCAAATATATCAAATTTGCTATCTACATTTTCCTGCATTTTGTTTAAAATGCAAATTAAAAGGTCTAAAGCAAAAAAAGTTAGCTGCAAAAATGGTGCACGTGACGAAGTGAACGTAGCGGCAAAAGTCCGAACTGAAATTGATTTCTCACAAAACTTGTCCAGCTCAAATTGATTTATATACAATACATAGGTACGTAAGTGCTACATATGCAACAAACAGCCAGTTAATGATTTAATTGTATGTCGGCCATTTGTTAATTTGAAAAGTAAAGGCTAATTTGCGTTTATTGGTGTAAATTCATGTTTGTTTTTGTTTTGCAAGCTACCGAATATTATTAGCTATTGTGTGTAGTTGTAGTCTGCTTAACACGGTTATCTTTTTATATGCAGACACTTGCTGAGTTCATGAAAAAATCAGTATCTAACCAGCATTGCTGATAAGTACTTCAAGACATAAAGACAAATTGATGTAATATCAAATATAGGTGACGTCGATTTTAACCTTTATGATTAATAGATATATATAAATATATATATCGAAATTATGTGTTGATAACACTTAGCTTTGGTAATTAACGTTGCTTTTAACATTATTCAAAGTATTGAACATTGCTCTTTACACACTTTGACCAACTTTCTAGCAATTTATGGATTCCATGCCAATAGAAAAGTTTATCCTTTGAGGCAAACCAATCAGACACCCAATTTTCGATTTCTGTGTAGGAATTGAAGTGCTGCTCAGCCAATGTGTGTCCCATCGATGAAAAGAAATGGTAATTGGAAGGAGTCAAGTCTAGTGAATAGGTCGGGTGGATTAGCAGCTCCCAGCCAAGTACTTTAATTGTATCGTGAACTGATTTTGCTTTTGTATGCAGGTGCTTTAAAATTCGCTTGCCATGTCTTCTGGTCGATCAATGTCTGGTTCAAATTGATCACTTGTTTTCTGTAGCCATTAGCAATAACAGTTTCACCAGGTTTTAGAAAAACATGATATGCCACACGCTTCTGATCCCACCAAACATAGAGCCGAATCGAACCGTTTGTGCAGTCGATGTTGATGATTGTTTAGGATTAACCCATGACTTTCTGCGTCATGGTCAGTAAGGTAATCTGGCCTTTCTTTTGACATTTTTTTATACAAATTTGTATTCTACAATAGAACTTTTTTCACATATCATTAAGTATATCGTGGAATGTATAAACAAATTCTTTCGGAATTTTTTGATGATATCTGTCGGAGAAATGGCTTGGTGAATGAGATGCGTTTTTTCACTGGCGGATACGATTTCTTATGTTTGGATCATCTGAAACGCAAATACCCAATTTATTCTTAAAAAGTACGTGCATAGTTATCGTCCCTACTAAAATCATTAAAAACTGTTGATAAATAAAAAGTAGTTAACTTTTTTTTAATTTTCCCCATGTGTTTTACATACATTTTGTCATAAAATTGTCAATAAATTATAAAAAATTATGAATCTAGTAGGGACGATAGCAAGGCGTTTTGTGAACATAAAAAAAATGAAGCAAATCGGTTAAGTAGTTCGACCGGAATTATGTCCGCCAGTTTAAAAAAAGTGTGTTTTGAGAAAAACGCGTTTAAAGTTTGAGGTAATGCACTCCGAGCGCTCCGCACGTTGAGCGGTATTATTATTTTTGGGCCGTTATTGAAACCTTCCAATGGTAAAGTGGATTTCTACATTCATTCTAAGGGATAAGGGAACAGAAAATGCCAAAAAAAAAAAAAAACAATTGAAAAAAGGTTACTTTACTGACCCCTTAAAAGAAATCAACTTATCATCGTCAATGACAATTCGTTGCAGATTAACACAATATTTTCTCCGTGTAATTTTCTTAAAATAAATCCACTTTTCATCGCCAGTGACAATTCGATGTAAAACTGATTTGCTTTCGTGTCTTTGAAGCAAAATTTCACAAGTGATATTACGATTTTCCACTTGTCTTTCATTCAATTCATGTGGCACCAATTTTCCACACATTTGGATCTTTTCCATAGCTTGTAATCGGTTTGAAATTGTTTTTTGTGCAACATTAAACATGGCTGCCATTTGCTTTTGACTCAATATTTTCTTCTTCCTTATTTTCCTTCATCCAATATTGCTTGCAGTTTGACGTCTTTAACCATTTTGGTGGTCTTCCACGTTCTTCATTTCTTACATCAAAATCGTTATCTGTGAATTATTGAAACCATCTTTTGAAGTTGCTATATGCCATGACAAGCATTCGATGTGACTCTGCAGTATTCTTTTTGAAATGATGACAAAAAATCAATGCTTACCGCAAATCACCACTTTTAAGTAGAAAATTTGATATTTTAAGCACAATGAAAACATATGATGCTGTGTGTTTAATGACTGTTAGGATATTGAATATGTCAGATGTCATGTCAACTCAACAGAAAGAAATTAAGGCTTGTTCACAACAAATGCTATACCAACTCCCTACCAACAGTTTTGTATCTTAACGTTTTCAGAATATTTTCAGAATCGTGCAGCCTAAGTAATGGAATAGACATTTGAGACTTAATACTTGTATATTCAGTCCGTTGTCAATTGTATTCTAATTTATTTAAACAAAGTCTTAATTAGTCAATTAGTATGGACAATTTACTAGTTGTCTACATTAAACTGGTTTAAGCTTTTCGATATTCGAATCGTTTTTATAAATTTTTTTTTTAAATTCAGTCAATTATTGAAGATAATTTGATAATTAAGACTAACTAATCTTGATAACTAAGACTAAATTATAATGAAATGCATATTCTATTTGTATGACTATAAGAGTTTGTACTTTCCAAGATTTTCATCAATGTTTTCTTAATTTAGTCACCATTCAAGACAACTCACTAAATTTGGAGAGTAGAAATGCCTATTTTACAATATTTTTATGACAGCATAAATTTGTACTTTTCAGGGGGATTTTATTTTTTAATTTTTTCAAAATCATTCGCGTCAGTTTGTAATTCAGTTTACGAGTATAGTCTCAAACGTTTTTAATTAAATATCCAATGCATTCATAATAACTTTTCTAACAATTAGTATATTTATGCAAAGAATGACAGAGGAAATACGTAAATCGAATTCTGTTGCTAATGAAGCGTTGTCAACATTTTCTTTTTTGTATATAACTAATATATTTTTCACATCCATATACACAATAATAAATACACAAAACCCTTACAAGCATACTTGTATATACATATGCACGTGGCTAAGTACGTATGATATCGTCACATATGATTTTTTCTGTTTTTTATTCAGACACTATTTGGTTAACCAGACTGAAATGCCATTAAAAAGGGGTTTTTACATATCACGTTTCTTTATTGTTGCAAATCTTTTTTGTTGGAGTTTCGTTGATTTACAAAACCTTGATAATGGTCACATGCACACAATAAATGTATATATTTGTTGTTAAAAAAGGCAAATGGTAATATTTTCATTTCGCCTGGTTTGATTTTTGCTAACCATGCAAATTGCTTTTGGCATCAAATGACAGTGTCGCGTCGACGCGGGTGTTAATAAAGAATGCCGGCATTTTTGTGGTGAGCAGTCAGTCATAAGTATTTGTGTATGTGTGTCGTTTTTCTAATATACAAATAAATATACATACATACGTATGAAGGTGTGTGCTATGATTTTTGTGACATATGCCTGTATACACATAACATGTATGAAGGTACATATATAAAATATTGTATTATGATTAACCATGCGAGATATACAAATACATCGAGAGCGGTTAGGTGAAGTTGGAACTGCTTTCAACTGATATTACGATTAATTTATTGTTTATTAAAGACACACATACAAACGAGTATAAATATATTGAAGCGAAATAATTAAACGCCAAACAATAAAAATAAAATAAAATAAGAATATTAAGAAAATAAGTTATAATTGAGAGTAAATGTAATATTAAGAAAATGCATTTAAAAAATACGGAGTACTCATAAAAAAAATGAAAAAAAATGATCTAAATTTAATATTAATACACAGGATGGCGCACGAATCGTTCAACAAAAACAAATCGCAAAACCTTTATTATTGTAATTAGAAAATTATTCATTACGGCGTGAAGGTTTGAAGTCAGGATGGCCTCAATTGTCGTATTAAGCGTTTTAGACGGTTTAACAGGATTGTTATTTGAACGTTGTACAGAAACAGGATTAAGTTATTTAGAATTATCCTTTGTAATGACCGTCTGTTAACTCGGTTTTCGGTATCCCAAGCATCCATTTTCAAAAAACTTATTATATAAGTATTGCGATTATACTAACTTGATTGCTTCGTTTCGAATTAGTACAGCATTTGAACCCCTTCTGGCTAACACTCCCGAATCGATAATGAATTTTATTAATGTTAATTTTTTTTATTAAATGTTTTCTGAGTTATACTTGATCTCCGATGGCGCTAAAAAAGATCATCCACTGCTGCAGTGATTTCGGCCTTCTCCGTGCACGAAACCTATAAATACAAGGCGCGTTCCAAAGTAAACAGGGCTTCAAAAAAAAAAAACAGAACAAATGGTTTTTTCGGCAAAATGTTTTAGCTCGTTGGGCGGTATGGCCGCCAGTATGCTGGTGCAAGAATTACCTTTACGTCTGCATAACGCTCTCCTTTCATGGGGAAATGCATTTTTCCGAAAAGGAAGAAGTCGCATGATGCCATGTCAGGTGAATACGGGGTGTGGTTAATGGTTAAAATGTAATTTTTGGTCAAATAATCGCCCTTCGAATGTTGGATTCTGAGCAATTTTTGGTCGTCAGTCAATTTGTGCGGAACAAACCGTGCACACACCTTTCGTAATAACAAATGCTCGGTCAAAATGCGATAAATCGATGTTTTGGAGATGTTCAATTCCATTTCCATGAATTTCAATTATGATCTCGTCTGATTTTTGATGAATTTACGCACAGTTTCGATGGAATTTGCGGTGATCACGGATTTGATTGGCCCACATGTTGATCGTCATTTATGTCCTCACGACCGTTTTGAAAACGTTGAAACTAATCGTGCATTCTGCTACGGGATATGCAATCATCGCCATAAACTGGTTCGAAGCTAATTTTCGAACCGATAACACAAACATACTGACACTTAAAACGCCATAACTTCACTTTCAGTCAATGAAATGTCATGAAATTCTCACTGGACAATCGAGAAAGATAGCAGATTCTAACGCACCAGTCAACATATAGATGGCAATACCAGGAGTCGGTAGATTCCTAATTACTTTGGAACGCACCTTGTAAAATATCGACTAGAAGATATTGTCCACCGGGATGTTTGTATGGTGCTTGGTATGGGGATTAGCTGGGCTGATGCACTTATAGATGTAAGCGATGTGATCTTTACGGAATGGCAGAGCAATATGGAAGCTCAACTGGTAGCAGTTTTAGCTACGAGGTCTGATCGGAGACTTAATTCTGGAGCAGGGGCCCCTGTAGTTCGCTCCAACTTATTCATGCGGACTGACCCCTCAGAGAGTATCGTGTTGGATGTGGTTAAAACTCGAATGCGGGAAGAGCTAACACTTTGTCAGTAGAATGTGGAGTTGCGGCAGAGGTTTTAGATGGGCGATACAAGCGATATCTTTGCAAAATTCTTATCATTGGTGATGCATAAAATATGTTTATATATACATATACGAGAATGAGTTTAGTTTTAAGCACCGAGTCGGTATTCCCGACTAAAACACGTATTTTAAACAACTAATATACAAACATATATATATGGCAGCTACACCGATTGGAGCATTCTTTGGTGATAATTGCATGACTAAGATTTTCTTCACTTTACTCGTGGGATGCGTGATTCTTTACTTCCATACATATGTACATAAGTTGTATAATATAGTATATGTATATAGTTAACAAAAACAAAATTGAAGTTCATCAGTGTAAATACTGCTTGCTAGTATTTATATATAGTACTATTAAAAATATAAATAGTGTCTAAGTATCTAGTATTTACTTTAGAACTGTTCTGGCACTACTAACATGAATACTCACTTTATTTCAGAAGCTTTCACTTTTATTGGTATCGGGAAATCTATTTCGTATACAAAGTTTCAACTTAATTGTATGAACCCCATGCCATCTACTCTGTATATATGTACATATAATATATGGATATATGTATGTATAGAACTATACTTACTAGTTTTTGGCTTTGTGCTTTCTACGTCACAATATTCCACAACCATCAATGTCTGCTTTTGTTCAAACTTTCTCATGCTGTGGAGGTGTGTCCTCAGCGGGCTGTTACTATAATATATAAAACTGGCAGCATCCTTTTTAATGGATTTGTTTACTTTATAGCTTAACTTGGTGGTATTTGAAAATATTTACACAAACTCAAATATATACATACACATGAATGTGCGTTGAGCTTGTAACTTTTACTCTTCATTTCACTTTCTATCCCATATTTGCCAAAGTTATTTGAAGGACTTTTGTGCTTACTCTAGAGCTTTAAGACAATAATATTGTGATTAGAGTATTTTATGGACTTCATCTCTTCAATAATTTATTTATGTTTTTGTTTAAATTCTTATGTGCTTTTGCTGTACAATTATTAAAAATATAATATAATTTGCTTAGCGCTTGCGTAATGCGATAATAATGTTAACAAATGAAGAAGTAATTGAATTTAAATGAGGAAAATGTGAGGGTAATGGATTTTTGAATCAATATTTTTTAACTTTAAATCTTAGATAATGACAAATATTAAAGCAAATGTGGTAATATTTTGAGCCAACCGAAGAAAAACACTTTGACCGAACTCTATAAATTCATTTGAAGTGAAAATTTTCTAAGAAGACTCTTGACTCCCATTTCAATTGTTTGCCTGCGAATTAAATATCAAACTGGTGTTAAATATGCTTTCAATAAGCCAATAAATATTGCAACTTAACCACCACCAACAATTTTCTCTCAGCCACGCATAAAATCTCAATTATTTAACCAAATAAAAAACCCCAAGAACGCCTCGTCTTCAAAGAGCCACCCACAGTTTATGCATTTATACGTTATTTTCTTTTTGGAAATTATGTTTCTCGTATATGTTTGTTTAGATGTCTGGAAACGTTAACAATCGGTAAGTGATGGAAAGAATGACAAATGTGCTAACAAACAGACAATTTAGTGAGCAATCAAGAAGTGACAGGACACGCACCAAATTAATCAACCGCTTCACAATGTTTGTGCGTGCTGATTCGCATTTCCTTAGGCGCCCAATCGCCAAATAAATACATACATAAGTAGAAAAAATATTTCAATTGAGCTGCACAAATTTGGTGGGCATAACTTGTGGTGCTAATGTTAATGCGTAAGTACAAACGTTATTTTATTTATTCTTTCCTCTTACAATAAATATCTATTAAATATAGGTGCTTAATATATAAGAAAATTTATGTATGCAGCAAAAAGGTTTACTATAGTTATGTCTGTTGTAAGGAAGTTACATATATCTTAACTTAATGATACACTTAAGATCAAAATTGACTCGGACTGGTCCATATAACTGCAATAAGCCCGATAGCCCTCAGAACAACTATATAAGTTAATGATACACTCAAGATTAAATTTGACCCGGGCTGGTTCATATAACAACAAACTGAATCTACAAATTTTTTTTCTGGATAATTGGTATAATCTTTTTTAATACGTTGCAATAAATTTAAATTACATTGCAAACAAAACAAACGCTGTTCAAGCGCCTAGGCACAGAATACGTGGGCCCAGTGCTGCGGTCAACGTGTGAGATATATATATAATTGAAACTGAGAGAGAATCCTTTCCATCACAAAGACACACCCAGCTTCATCATATTGATAAAGTCCAATATACTGCTGAGTGCTAGCGCAGAGATGAGATCCCTATTTCGAAACATGGATCCAAGGGCCTTTAACCTGCGTCTGCATACACCTAATATAAAGATTTACCACATACATCAGCCAACAGGTGAGTTATATTAATAAAATTGAGAGAGCGTGTTTCTTAAAACGTTGAATATTCGTGCTCAGAATGAGTAAAATGGAGTGAAAACCCAGACTCCAACTAGTCTTATGTACCTGAAGGTACTTCTCTGGTTTTAATCCTTGCAAGTTGCGAGAGTATGAAATGTTCGGTTATACCCGAAATTATTTTTTTCCTTCTGACTCAATCTAACGAAAATAATTGATTTGTTTCAATACCCAACGCAGTAGTGTTCGCATTAAATATTTTCTTCATTCTTCTGCTTTTGTTTTCCCTTTTAATTTAATTATGTTTTAATGTTCATTTCCTTAACATGCTTTTAACATGTTTGACTAAACTCATGCCACTCGCTTTAAAAATAAATATGTATGTTATACGCATACATACAAACATACTTACAAGTATATTTAGCTTATTCATACACCGAAATGGTCAAGGAAGTAACAACGAGGCATACAAGTCTATAAAAGCGGAATTGTACCGCGAGAAAAAGGTATACCAAGTACCGAACGCCGCTATTATACGTAAGAAATAATTACGTGCGAACGCCAAAGCCGGCTTGGGTATGGTCGGGGTCGTATAAGTAACATACGGTAAAAAGCATATACATATTTGCCAATACATGCACTTAAGTGCGTAGGAGCTAGCGCCACTGTGCTCAAGCGTAAATCAGGCTGCTAATGACATAGAGAGGAGAGAGTAAAAATAATGGCAGGGAAATATTCTAGAGCATATGTAATGCTTGCACATGCCCCATGCTTCCACGCAACTTTTATGTAATGTTATACATATGCAGTATAAGCTACTTACAGTGTTTGAAGAGTGAGACTACGTGTGGCTAAAATCACTGGACTACCACTAGCCGGGTTTTCTGCTTCGCTTCAGTGTGGGCTGTGGTGGGTTTCTTGCATGGCATGGTGAAAACGAAGCTGTTGGATGAAAAATGGTGGAGTGGACGACACGTGGGTTGTTAAATTGTAGTCGAAATAGAAAAGAACAGCATATAAAGCAATAATTTATGAGTTAAAAAAAATGTGTTAGTTTTAACTTAATATTGTCTTCAAAAAGAGCATGACAGTAATAGCTTATAGCAATTACCTAAAATATTACTAAATAAAACTACTTTCCTTGTATTAAAAAGACCAATAAAAAATTCTTTAGGTGGCAAGTACACATAGAGTCCGACAAAAGTACTTTTTCGCAACCAATTTTGAGAAAATGAAAACGGTGCACATAAAATGTATGCCATATGTAATTTTGGCAATATTTAAAGGATAAAAAACATTTATTACATTATGAAAAATAAAAAAATAATTGACTTTGGCTACTTTCCGTGTCGCCCCGATATTGGAATCAATGATAAAGATTGTCTGACTGCAATTCTTATCCGAAAAAAATGAGATATTACTTCACTCCACAGTTTTTTATTATAAATAGAATATGATTTTCAGGAAATTCGAACATTACCTATGAAAATATGGTAAAAAAATTTTTTTTAGGAATTTTTTTATTTTTGCATAATTATGCAAAAAGAAGCGTTTAAATGGTTTAAACATGTTTTTTGTTTATGTCCGTAGTCTACCTAGATCAGTTTTTTATGCCGTTTAAAATACCCATGCTCAATTTGAAAAAAAAAAACATGATTCCGAGAAAACGCCGTTTACAGTTTGTTCATAAAGGTCAGCCGACTCGACGCCAATCATATTCAAGTGCCATATTTTCCACAGTTTTTAGAATTGGCTTTTGAAATTCTGCAATAAGATAATAAAACTATCGATTTTTATTAAACGTCTCTCAATAGGACAAAAACAATGTGTTGAGTGATGATCTTTTCCTTACTCTTCATTTCTTAAGGTTTAGTACCAAGAAATAGTTGCAGCAGCTCAATATATGAAGGTGAAATATGCTGTATGAAGTAACGAATATGCTCGATTTAAGTCCGATATAGTTTCGCAAAGTCAAATATTTTATAAAAAGGATTCATAATATGAAAATTTATCTTCCGTAGATCATTTAGTGATCATTAGATTTTACATGAAAAATATAGCCAAAGCCTCAATCTCATTTAATTATTATAAACTTATTGGCGGTTGAAGCCATCGCGAATCAGTTCCAGTTTTGACGGTGAGAGATATAATTTAAAAATTGCTCCAGTAGAATATAAAGAGGACGTTAAGGCTAATGTTATTTTTACATTTCACTGAAATCCTGCTATAGAGCACATACACATTTTTTAAAGAAATTTTTAGTCACCACCTTTTATGCAAAAATAATATTACCGACAGATTCTTATTAAAAATGAAATACTATTTTGTAAAAAGTCTTTATGCAAAGTTAAAGAAAAGTTTTAGTCTAAGATGCGAAACATAACGAAGCAACAGCATTAACCACCGTTCCCATGACAGTTGGGTTTACGAAATCTGAACGGACCCAGATTTTTATCGAGCCAAGAACAGTCAACTCGATAGAGTTTTGCCAACACAACAACAGCCACCGGTAGTACTTGTATCATTATAAATTATAATATTAAGATTCACTAAACAGAGCCTTTTTCCTGTGGAACAGAATTCGCATTATTTAAAGCAATATGCAAAAATGAAATTAATTCATAAAAAGTGAAAAATTATCGGTGTTTCGAAAAGTGCGATTTCCTTTAACCAGCTACCCAAGACAATTTGTCCTATCAAGGACGTTAACTGCAGCGCATGCGCAATAAATTTTATTGCCTTTCACAAACTAAGCACGAGTGAATTAAAAAAACACACACACACAACAACAACAATAGTAACTAAACAACATACGGTGATTTTGAACAGTGAGCTATTTTTATTTGTCTTTGCTACTTCATTCGGAACAAATATTAGTATGTATGAATGAATGTACATATGTATGCAGGTATATCTGTATATACTACATATATTATATATATAAATATTTCACCACAAAAGTCAAAAAGGCAGTCAGCGCGGCAAACAGGCGCTTCATTTGTAAATTGGAAAATGGGCTCGCTGAATATTTTTATGAACAGACAAAGTGGCGAGTGCGTGTGATGCCAGAGCAAGCAGCCATTGATAGTGTCCAACATATACATATCTATAGCCATAAATATATACTACTTATGTATATACCAACACTTGCGTGTAAAATTGTGTTGCCGGAATGCCTACTGTTCACTGACGGCTGATGCTGATGTATATATGTATGAATGTAGTTATAGGTACGCCATTGCTGGTGCGTCACGAAGTCGCCGGCACAGTGCTGCTGCTGCGTTTGCTGTTCTTGTTCCAAGTGAGCTTTGGAGTTGCGAGTGCCTAAGAGTGCCGCGCGGCACACACGACTTCGCATACAAATGGCAAAAGCACAGGCGAGCAGCAATAGCGTGGAAGCGTCCATATAATAACTGTTATGTTGCTACACCTACACATACATATAGTACAAAGTATATATTTCATATATGTAATTATTGGTAAATATGCGTGCAAGCAAACCGAATAACAGTAAATTGCTTCTCTTTGTAACTATATGTAAATACAAATAGAGGCATAGGAGTACATAGGAATACATATTTGCGGCAGTACATGTAGTCATTACAATTTGAGATTTAAGGCGTTTTTAGTTGTTTTTAGCATTTATCTGTTCTGATTTAGTTGAATGCTTTTTTCACTTTAGTTACATATAATTGTGGTAATTAATTTAAATAAATTAAAGTACTTTCCAAATAAAAAAATGAAAACATTACTTATACTGTCGTTCATATTACTCATTGGGGTCTAACTAATAGTCGATACTTTCTATTTAAGGGTGTATTCCAGTCTTCTTCTTCTTTATTGGAGTAGACACCGCTTACGCTGTTTTAGCCGAGTTTACAACAACGCTCAAATCGTCCTTCGTCTTATTGTTTGAAGCCAATTGCAGATTCCAAGTGTAGCCAGGTCGTTCTCCAGCTGGTCTCTTCAAAGGAGTCTCTGCTTCATCCGGCGGGTACTGCGTTGAATAGTCTCCGAACAGGAGCATTTTCATCCATTCGGACGATATGACCTAGCCAGTGTAGGCAATTCGCTGAACTATTTCAAAGTCGTCGTATATCTCATACAGCTCATCGTTCCTTCGAATGCGGTATTCGCCGTGGTAAATGACCATAAATCTCTCGGAGAATCTTTTTCTCGAAAACTCGTAAATCCAACTCATCAGCTATTGTCATTGTCCATGCTTCTGTGCCATATAGCAGTACGGGAATGATGAGTGACTTACAGAGTTTTGTTTTTGTTCGTCGAGAGAGGACTTTACTTTTCCATTGCCTACCCAGTCTAAGCTTGCACCTGTTGATGTTAAAAGTGGTTGCAAGATAGACGAAATTATTTACGACTTCGAATTTATGAGTTAAGGTCAATGATATCAATATCATTGGCGTACGCCAGCAGCTTCTTATCTTTACCTTCTTTATTCAGCTTTATAGCTCGAGTTATTGGCTCCAGGAGCAGATTGAAGAAGTCGGACGATAGGGAGTTGTTTTGTCTGAAACCTCGTATGGCATCGAATGGCTCGCAAAAGTCCTTCCCTGTCATAACGGAGCTTAATAGTTTTCCGGCGATACAAAATTCAGACATAGCGGCATAAAACGCTAATGGGTCAAAAACATGCATGGCACAATTTTGAATATATAAAAAAATTAGTATGTTTATACTATTTTAATAGATATGAATAAAGGTTGTTAATTTAAATTTATCTCATCAACCAATAATACAAAGTGAAAGATATACACCTACTCATGTATGACATATACATATACATACATATATATATATATATTGGCTAAATTAAGTGCTTGTTGTTACTAACTGCACTTTCACCGTTATTTATTATTTAAATGAAAATGTCACATTGACGTAGCACATCACCGACATACTGTTCACATGTATGTTAAATGAAATTTTGTACTCACACACATACACATTTATATATATTTATAAATACACACATAAAATGTTATTCCTGCTGCTGTACAAACAATATGTTTGCTGGCATGACTGCATATATTGTGTCATATTGCGGTCACTGAACTGTGAATACAAAAAAAAAAAATTCCATACAGATTGCATATAAAAACAATATAAGATACATATACACACAAATATTTATCTACTAAAACTGGCAAATGGCATGCCATTGCGTTTTAAAGCATTTCCACACAAGCAATCAAACATTCTACAAATTTGCAAACATATTTACACAGAAGGAGACAGACGTGTTAGCATTTTATATGTACTCGTACTTTCATCAATTTTGATTGACAATTGATTGCAAAAACAATTCAACACATAAGTTTGTAAATTGAGTAATAAATATGAAGTAAGAAAGCGAAATTCAGTTTTCAGACGTGCTGAAAATAAGGCTCAATATTATGCAAACTTTCCAGTGTATATACAGTTATTCAATTGCAACGAGTTGAAAGTGTATTGGTTAGCGTATAATACAATATGCTCTGTGAATAACGGCGAACATGTCAAATTTGAACAGAGACTTCGAAATGGAAGCGCAAACTTTCGTTTTTAATGAAGCCTTTTGGAAGGTTACAAAGTTTCAGCAAAGTTTTCAATTGAAAGCACCGTTTGTATGCTTGAATTGGATTTCGATACACATAGTTAATTGATCATGTGTCTTTCACATAATATATTTACAAGGGGTTATATTTAGTGTCTCTAACAAATTGCAAGGGGATATTTTTTGTGTTTTGTGAATTTTTTAAAGAGTTATTTAATTTAATAAATAAATAAAAATTTAATTAAACGAAATTTGGATTCCATTTTCATCGGAGTGGCCCTCCGAAAAAAGCTGTCTGGTGGTGAGGAGGACTTTTCTACTTCAAATTATATACAGGAAATACTCGAAGAACTAGTCAAAATTTAGAATTTTAAGGAAGGGGCTAAAAAAATTTAAAAAATTCGATTTTTTCATATTCACGAGTGGATACAAACGCCCACATTTTGTTACAAAATTAAACTTTGGCATATCTTTTAATATTGCTGTATTGCTGGTGTGGTAAGCATTTCCGAACACATCTTAAGGAAAAAAAAAATAGAATGGGCAATCCATTCATTCCAGCAATGCGATTTTTAAGAGATTTCTCATGGAGACAGGCTAGGGAGAAACAACCCAACCTACTCAAAAGAGTTAAGGCCTATAAGCTTAACTGCCTTCCTGCCTAATAAATACTAAATACTAAATACTAGAGCGCCTCATAGAAGTTTTTCCAATACGAAGAGTAGATCAGTAGAGACTGCACCCAATAGGTTGGTATTTAATATCGAAGGAGCTTTTGAATATAAGGACTGCGGTCTTGGAGCACTCCTGGACATTTGCGGTGCATTCAACAACGTCTCTACGGAATATATTCCGAATAGTATAAAGTCAATAGATGTTGATATACAACACTGGATCAGAAGGCTTTCAAACTATAGATATAATAAATAAGATAAGATAAGAGCAGAATGGAACGATGCTAAAATGACCAAGGAGGTCTGTAGATTTACTCCCCAAGGTGGAGTGTATAAGTAGGAGTGTATTGCTAAGGAACTTGGAATTCAAAGATCCTAAGATAGTGGCATATGCCGACGACATTGCCATCTTAGTCATGACCACCACTCTCAATGCAGTCCAGAATTGGACATACCAAGCAGGTCTGGAGTTGAACACGGAGAAAACGGATCTGCTTGTGTTCACAAAAAATGCACTAAATTTCTCTATGGCGGTTCCCTTCGAAAAAAATTGACCTTGAGGTAGTCTTTAACAGCAAACTGCTGAGGAAGTACGACGCGGAAAAAAGAATGAGAAGAGCTATGGTAGCAATGCTATACATGCGTGCTAAAAGATACTCGACATAACCTCTTTCCCTCTCTATTGTTAGACCAATTCTACTCTACGGTGCAGTAGTATTGTGGATAGGCGGACAGAAATCCAATTAACGGAGGCCAATGGAAAGGATTTAGAGGCTGGCTGTTCTATGCAAATCGGGAGTTTTAAGAATAACTCCAACGGCGGCATTGAGCTGGTATTAAACCTGTCATTCATATATGTACCTATTCGCTGAAAATTGCACAGCAAAATCGGCGGGACAACTACTGGCTGCAAGAGATTATATAGATAGAACTATCGGTGGGTAATGGCGGTTGGACAGATATTGACTAAATTATCCCACTATTCAACTGGGAAAGATGGTTCAAAGTAAACACAGGAAAAGATGGTTGGCGTAAAAGTACGTTAGCTACGCGCACTACTCTCAACATCTAAATGAATACCTCAAAAATGCGCGATGGAGTTGGAGTTGGTGCGCGAAAAATATACTGTACAGAGATAGGCATAAGACTTCATTTTAAGTTAACGCACCAATGCAGTATATTTCATGCTGAGGTCTTTGCTATTGTGAAAGCCAAGGAACTGGGCTCTAATGCATCTTCGGGCAACTCCAGAGTCAATATCAACGTAGACAGACAAAGCACTACCCTCGTAGAAACACAGAACTTCATCTTCCAAAAACCTTTACAAACGAGTAAGCTCTTAAATATCTGTTTTAACTAAAAACTTTCACTTTAAACATCATAATATTCGTACAAAATTCACTTTGAAAAATCCTAAATGGACTCTTAACTTTGTTCCAA
The DNA here is from genome assembly GCF_001853355.1 of Bactrocera latifrons. Classification (NCBI taxonomy): domain Eukaryota; kingdom Metazoa; phylum Arthropoda; class Insecta; order Diptera; family Tephritidae; genus Bactrocera; species Bactrocera latifrons. Next base: position 1,036,868 of record NW_017537267.1, on the reverse strand, counting down.
ATCTGCTTCATTGCAATTAAATTATTTTCGTGGTTTTCCTCATTGTTAGCGCACCTTAAGTGCTTTTGGGTGTGATTTAATGCTAAATATGTAAATGTAAATATACTTAAATGTATATAAACTGATTTTATAACTGTTTATACTCTCGCAACAAAGTTGCTAAGGAGAGTATTATAGTTTTGTTCACAAAACGGTTGTTTGTAAGTCCTAAAACTAAAAGAATCAGATAAAGGGTTATATACACCAAAGTGATCAGGGCAAAGAGTAGAATTGATGAGAGCGGAATAAAACTTTACACAAATACGGTATTTGAGCTGAGGTATCCCTTGTGGAAAAATTGTCGTGATCGGACTATAACTTTTCAAAGTCCCTGATATCGAACACGAAAAACTCAGTGCCTAACCTAACTTAACCTAATTTTTCACCGAAAATATCGGTAAATCTCTCAGATATTTTCATGTAATTCAGAGGGCGTCATTTTTATACTCTCGCAATAATGTTTCTAATAACGGTATATATCGTCAGATATATGGTTACATATACCAAAGTGATCAGGGTGACGAGTAGAGTTGAAATCCGGATGTCTGTCCATCCGTTCGTGCAAGCTGTAACTTGAGTGAAACTTGAGATATCTTGATGAATTTTGTCAGGCGAGAGTATAAACTGTTCGGTGACCCCCGAACTTAGCCCTTCCTTACTTGTTCATTTCACTTTTGATGACTTACTTAATTTGTAAGCAGCAATTAAATAAGAACGCAAAAACTCCGACGCTCACTGGAAGACTAACAGAACTAATTGCAGTTGTTAGACTTCGACGAAATTGTGTATATGTAGATAGTTGTATTTTTCGGCTGAATTGTACATATCGGAGAACGACCATTCGATTTATTATTTTCAATTAGAATGATAAACGATTTATATGATAAATGATAAACTATTTATATATATATTAAAATATTGGAAGCCTTTTTGCTTAAAAGGCAGTTCATGAAAAAAGTATCTTTACTTTTCAAACTAAAACTAAGCAACCGTTACTTCGTTTCACCCAATTTTTTAGTGAATACTCATTTATAATATAGTAAATAAATTACCTTGCTAAATTAATTGAGTTAATTATGGTTTTCTGCGCCATTTAAATTTTTAAAGCAAATCATTAGAGACTCACTATAATTTCCTTCGAAAGACTTACGCTATATTTGTAAATTACATTAAATTTTCTCACCGTTTCCAGCACACCTTATATATTTTCTATTGTAGAAATTAAATTAACCACCACTTTGTTAACTTTGATGTAGGTTTAACTTACTGCTGTTGACAAGCTGACAAGCAATTTACCCCTGAAATCGAACCAATTTTTGTAAGTAATTTATACAACAATAATTTCAGCGACAAAGAACATATGCAAATATATGTATGTGTGTATTTATCAAAGTATTTGTGAGTGTGTGCGTAGCTTTTTCGCCTCTCCTTCAGTTGTTGCTTATGCCATTTCAAATGTTACGTATACGCCATGTCTACACCTACGCAGGTATTAATGTCACGTATACGCCTTGCCGAATTCAGGTATAAATAAATATAGAAACGATGAAAATGCCAACTAGCTGTCAACTTTTGCGTTATCATGATGCCAGAATATAAGTCTTAGCCTAGTGGTGCTATTATTAAAGAGTGGTGGTCATTTGAGTGCATATAGGAGCTTTCCTGTAGAAAGTTTTGACACCCTGTAGCTCTAAGTATAAATATTTAAGTAACAGCATAGAATTCATATTTTATTCAAAGGTATATTAAATGAAGGCATACTGTCGTTAATTTTAAGTATTTCTGAAAAACATTTTCAGTGTAGAGATGCCTAATTGGAATATTAAAAGAATGCATTCTTTTTTTCTTTTGCAAAATTTTACAATATTAAACCAATTTTTTTTTAGGAGCTAGAATATGTTTTTTGCCGCTATACTTGTAGATATATTTTTTTTACAAAAAACTGTATTTATTTTTCTCCTTTCTCATATAAAAAGATTTTAATCTAGCTACAAATTCGGTATTCGAATTTCAATTACTTTTTTGGCACACTTTTAGATGTGTTTTATGTGCATGCGTAAAGATAAGCCTATGTTATATTGAAAAAGCCAAGCTCTCTGTCATATATGCCCTACAAAAGCCTTAAATAAGTAGAAAGAAAATGTGGAAAAAATAAAAATAACAATAAAGGAGTCCTATAAGGAAGTGGTGGTCATTTCTTAGAAGTGAAATTAATATGTAATCCCCTTAAGCATTAAAAGAACTTAATGTAATCAAAATAAAACAGAGAAAACAGTTATGTGAGATGTAACTTGTATTAAGGACATTGTTGTGGATTAAAAGGCAATTCACTTGCAGCAAACAAAGTTCATCTTGCCACGTAAAACTTTCTTACTCAAAGTAGGCTTTGTAAAACAATCAAAAACGAATTTATATTTATTTTTAGGCAGGCTTTCTTTGTGGTGTACATCATTTTTTGTGAAAAAATATTCTTTTTGGTCGCTGCTGTGCGTCTATATGAAAAAGTGTGTCGCCGGCAATATCTTTTGATGTGTTACATAAATTATTTATATTACTGTTCCATTTTTGCCACGTGTTCTGTATTTTTTCCCAAAAGAAATCAGCGGGTATTTATGCACGCACCGTCTTCTTAAAACATTATTTGAGTAATGCGTGTTAAATTGAATATTAAAATAAATTAAATTGAAACGCAAAAATGCACATATTTACCGTAATGTAGGAGAGCAAA
>NW_017537267.1:1028791-1034071 GCF_001853355.1 Bactrocera latifrons | reverse complement strand
ACAGAAGTTTAGCAAGAAAAATTAAATATAAAATAAAAATGAAACCAAATAAAAATTACAAAATAAGTGAAAAATGAAACGAAATAACGAAAACGAAATGAAAGAATAAAAACACATGCAAAATTTAAAACTAAGTTAAATAAAGTAACATCAAATTAATAAAATAAATTTGAAATGAAAGCAACAATAAATAAAAACTTAATAAAAAGATAGGAATAAATAAAAAAAAGAAGTCTGTATGTTTAAAAAATAAAAAATAAACTGTGAAAGCACGCAATTTCAGTTGCCAATATTCTTTTTTAATAAATAGATAAATTTCCATAGAAATACTTTATTTTGATCGTTCAGTTTGTATTGCAGCTATATGGTCCAATGATTCAACATTGGAGATTTTAGATTTATATCTCGTAAACTGCACGACACAGGAGGAAGCTTGTGATCTGTCAGAAAACAGTTAAGGAGCATAATGATCTCCTCTTTTTCAGTTCCTGCTGGGGTGCTTTCGCAGAAATAATCCCTGTAGCCACCTGCTTGGGGCGGAACCGCCTTCTAGTAGCATCAAGAGGTCCTTCTTCAACTAACTCTACGTTAAAAACCAAGCATGTTTCTTTGGCTTATCGTTGGATGACGGCGACGACAATTTAAAACAACAACAACAGACAAACATGGCTAAATCGATTCAGCTCGTCATGCTGACCATTTATATATACATTTTATAGCGTCTCTGACATCTCGACATTTCTTCTGGGTGATACAAATTTCATGACGAACTTAGTATATCCTCTGTGTTTAATTTAAAAAGGTTGTCTTTTAAAATTTTATATAAAACTAACTAAACAAAAAAACTTGAAGATATTGAAAAAAAATTGATTGAATTGAATATATTTTTGATAGAAATATTTAACTTTTTTCTAAATATTTATTATTGTGTTCCCACACACGTCTTTTTACATATCTATCCACACTGAAACCAACCAAAACAATATTTCTCTCCTGGCGTCATTGAATAATTTTTGTTTTTTTTTCGACTAAAACGAAAAATTTATAAATTAGGTCGCCCCTACCGCCACCGGTAATGATAAGTAGTGAGGGTATCACATTCGCAGCTTTTTCACTATGGCTTCTCTCCATTCATGTGCAATTGATACAAATACAAAAATTTCATTGTATGAGGATGCACACTTGCTCATTGTCAATTCACGTCTCTCTTTTATCAAAAGTATACATACATATTATATGTATTTTACTTATTTCTTTGAAACTTTGTTCAATGCTGAATAGTCACAAGTTCGAGGCTACTCACGCGCTTTTTTATATAAATATATATGAACCAAATTATCTAGTATATACATACTTATATGCGCGTGGAAGCACAAATAAAGCAATGTCCCATCTACATTTAATATATGTATCTATTTAGGTATACATGTATGCGTGTTTGTATAAGAGCTCCAAAGGTTTCATCAAGCAAGATGAGCCAAATGTGATTGTACACATTACCATTAGATTGCGTTTTGCTTAACAGTCACTCACATATAAATGTGTATGTGCATGCCCGGTGTACATGTATGTTATGTGTGATCAACAGCATGTATGTGGGAGTGTGTAAAACCGTACATGTACATCCCTTTAATAATTTATGTTATTTTTTTATGTTACAAAATGACAACCGCTTATTTAATCTTATCGGTTGGTGCACAAACATTCTGACACACGCATGCATACGAGCAGACTTTTAGTATAAATACACTTGCATATATAAATTATTAATTTGCAGAGATTTGCAAAAAATCTTCAATGGCAAATGCCAAGCTTTATCTCTAATGAACAACAACTGTTAGCCGCGCACAATCATATGTGTGTGTGCATTTGGTTCTCAGCTAATGTGTGTTTCTAATGCCGTTATATCGTTTATACTTATTTGCTGATTAAAGTTTATAAATAAATTCGCATATAAATAAACGGGCAGCATTTGTCACTAGTGGCAGCATGTTGTACCGATTTGTAGGCCACTTTTCTGGTTTTCGAGTCTGTGGTCGAGCATGTTTACTTGCTTGTGTTTGATTTATAAAAAACTTATATGTGATCAACAGTAAGTGTGCCATCATATTTTGCCGCCCAGTGGCAGCCTAGTAGGAAATATTTACAAGAAATTAAATCGTTCTTTTTCAGGATTGCGGCTAGTGTTTAAAAAAAAAAATTTTATTTGTGAAATTAAGAAATAAAAATATGAAAGAGTCCTTGGATGGATTCGATGTGAATGTTTAAAAAGCCTTACGGTGATTCAGTTTTATCAAAAACATAATCCTATGAGTGGTACAAAGCCTTCAAAAACGCTCAATAAACACGCTCCTGCTCGACTCCTCCTGATAAATTTGAAATATTTCCAAAAGAGTGCCCAAAACAAGTCTCTTCAGTCATGCTCGATCGTGCGAATTCCGATCACACATACATGGAGAGCATATTAACTGCCGTTAAGACATGAGTGTATGAGTTTGACATGCAATCAAGTCAACAATTATCGGAATGGGAGGAAAAAACGAGCCGAAACCAACAAAAAAAAAAAAAAAAAAAAAAAAAAAAAAAAAAAAACGTGCCAAAGCTGCACAAAAATCAAAGTGATGTGCATTGATTTTTTCGTTATTCGTAGCTTGGTGCACCATTAATTTGTTCTGGAGGGATAGATAGTCAATAAGCGATTCTATTTGGCCGTTTTGAGGCGTTTGAAATATTTTCAACAGGGATGATTTCATTGCATTTGTATATACATATGGGGGTGTGTAGCGAGCGTGAGATTATTTGCATTTCTGATTTCTGTGACTGATTGATTGAAATCAATTCAGTATACTAGCTTCATTTGCGTCAGATTAATTCATTAGCACTATTTATATACGGCTCAGGGTAAATATATAATATACTATAGAAGAACAGATTGCTTCCGCAACAAATGGAAAAGCAGGAAATGACGACATTATGTTTTGAATATTTCCAAAGATTGTGGCCTGTTTGCAATGGTGGCGTTACAGTCACTTCTGATCCATTTAGGAGGGTAGACACTACTTCACTGATCCAGCGTTTATCGAGAATGCCGAAAACCGATCAGCCAAGCGTAGATCGAAGAAAGATAGTTTGTATCCACTGTAATGTGAAGCCATTGCTATTGACCTAAAGATTGGCCTTCTCTTCACTGAGAACCACAAAATTAGATGTACTTTTATATAAGTGGAACATTAGTAATAATAGATAAAAGTATCAAGCTACCCTGGCAAGCTTTAGAGATATGGTTAACCTCCCCCGAGAAAAATTCTGTTTCCTTAACGTGCTTTACTGCACTGTAGGCTCAGGAAGCAAGTGTGCAGAATGGGCATAGGAAACTCCAGAGCATCCGATTCTAGAATTCATTGGAATTTTAATGATTGAAACGTTCCTCAACACCTTAGAAACAAAAAATACTAAGCATTTTTGGAGCCGATATCAATATGAAAATCAGGGCCATTTGGAAAAGCCCACAGGGGTTCAACAGGTGGAAAATTATTTACGACTTTTGCGCGAGTCAAGTTTTACGAAAGGTTCGTAAGTTCTATTTTGACCTTTCTGAGATCCATAGATATTCGGGTTTCGCAAATTACCTTGTGATATCCACATACTTCAAAAAATAGATTTGGGAAAGTAGGCCTATGGGTAAAGCGTTCCTTATCAGAATTATCAGCTTAGCTTTAATATTATTTAATTATGGATGTGCCTGTGAATAAAATTAAAACAAACTTTTTTCAATCAATTTCACACAACGCAATAATAGATACAGTAAAAATGTAAAAATATACAGAATATAAGGAATTTTAACACTTTTACACTTAGAATTGCCTAATATTAATTATTTTATAACGTACTAATGAAGGCCGAGTGTCTATTAAGACATTTTCTTCCCCGTGTTAATTATCACTTAACGAATGATGGTTTAATTAATTCATGAGCGGTTAATAAAAGCACTTTTACTATTCTATTGACTGACGGCGTAGATCTTTGTGATGTTGAAAAAATAAACCACAAAGAAAATAAATGCAAATATTTGTAAATGTGTGTATGTATGTGAGAGTGCAGTTAATGGCCTCTGCGCATGACGTGAGGGAATGCTTGGGTGTATATTGAAATTTATGGCCGCAATATCTGGATGAACGCTACTTATGTAACATACGAGTAAGAGCACATTTGTACGGCAATTTTTCATTAACCTTTGTTTAGGTTTACTTGTAGGAAAATTAGCCATGAGAATGATATTTAATTCTTATTTAATAAAAATTGCTGATCCTTAGACGATTTCATTGAAAAGTGCGTCCTTCCTTACCACTTTTCTTGTACCTTTATACTACGAGGTGAAAGGAGAACTTTAAGTAACTTTATTTTTTTTTTTGAAAAAATTTCTTACTCTAATTTGTTTCAGAGCAGTTAGATAATTATTATATGTCGAACTATGTCTGCTCTGCAGAATTGTTGGCTACCTTTCTCTGTTGTTCCTTTCGTTTGCGAGTTTAATGGTCAAAATGAATTGGGGAAAAAATGGAAATAAATCAAAGGAAACTGACAATTATACTTCTCATTAAGGAGCTTAGATTAGTGATTATAGCATATATTTGTTTATTTTTTAAATTTTAAAATTTGTCTTTAAGACCCTATAGTTAATAATTAGTTTCAGAAAACATATAACATAAGCTAGTAGAATTGATGTGTCAAGTGAATGAACAATTAAGAGGGTATAATATCGTTCACATGCGCAATATATCCACGAAAATCATTAAAAAAAATTTGCGAAAGTTGTCGAGGTCTCTTGCCATCTCTCCAACACTAGTTGATTTTCAAGCACCATATTTCTCAATTATTTAATATTTTCATCATTTTAGTGGTGAAGAAGTTGAAGGTTGTCCAGAACAAGGCATGTCTACAACGATCTTTTGACCCGTATTCTTGTTTTTTATAAAACGGAGTCGGGAACATTGTTGCAAAGTTAGTATATCATATTAAGGGTAAAAAAAAAAAATAAATAATATAAGTTGTTCTCTTTTATATTTCTTTTATAAGCATAATACTAAAAATTCTCTACCAAATTGTAAATTGTACTAGTAAGAGAAAAAGTCACATTTGGGCTTGTATGAAAATTTTTATACTCTCGCAACAAAGTTGCTAAAGAGAGTATTATAGTTTTGTTCACATAACGGTTGTTTGTAAGTCCTAAAAGTCAGATATAGGGTTATATATACCAAAGTGATCAGGGTGACGAGTAGA
>NW_017537267.1:1020287-1028090 GCF_001853355.1 Bactrocera latifrons | reverse complement strand
CGGAATAAAACTTTACACAAATACGGTATTTGATGCGAAAGTATAAAATATTCGGTGACACCCGAACTTAGCCCTTCCTTACTTGTTCTTAATAAATTGGAATAAGCATTTAAATGAGTTCAAAATGTGTAAATATTTATATTTATAAACAATATTTATATTTAGAAAGAATAAAAATTACAACAATAAATTAAGGTAAACAAGTAAACACCTAATAACGATCAAATAATCACTTTAAGCTAATAGTAAGCAATAAATTGTGCAGCAGGCATTACTTATATTTAAGCTAAATATGGCGATAGGCATTTGGAAAAAATTATTTCGAGATTTCGCCATAAAATTTAATTTTCAGCAAACTAATATTTAAAGCACGGCTATCAAACCTGCGACCAACCCAATTGTAGTTATATACAAGCTTACTTAAAAATACTTTATTAAGTTAAACAGTGTAAAATAAAGCGAAATTGGAAGTAATCACAACGTCTACCACCTTGAAAACCATACAGCCAAAGTCAGCCGCTGCGTATGAGTAACCAAATCACGCGGTCTTCCACAGATAAACGCTCTGCTTACCCGTTTACCCAGAAATTTGCTTCTAAATATTTGTGATAAATATCTTAAATTTTATTGTATTTAATTTAACAGTATTTCTATACTTTTATTATTTGCGCTTGTCGACTTTAAATTGGCTGAAGGCCAATTTCTGCACGTATTAATACCGAATACCATTCAAAATTCTTGATAATATATATTTGATGTGTTGGCATATAGAAATACAGTTGCATTTATAAAGATTAAACGCCATACAGACAGATATCATTTCTGACGTACCCATTGAAATGCTGCCATTTTTCATTCAGATTTACGTGTGTTGTTGATGGCAGCGTTCAGCCGCCGTCGCTCTATGTAATCGTATACTACATATATAAATATGTAGCTATACTATATATGAATATAAAATGCCAACTTAAATAAATTAAAAATAACAAAACATGCATCTGCTTGTTTTTCGCTGTCGATCTTTGTCTTAATTTGTATAAATTAAAATATTAACAAGTGCTGCGCTAGATTTTGTCAATTTAGAATGCATGTAATTTAAATAGGAAATGCCATAAAATCCACTGAACCGTTGTTGCTATAAATTTTCGCTTTATAAATCATATAAATTTGAACTCTTAAGTTATAGACAAAAATAAGTTATGCGCAGCTGCGTTGAACGCCATCAATTTTTTTATCCGCAAATGGTATATATGAAAGATATTTAAGGAATTTTTATTTTAATTGAGAGTAAAAAAAATATAGATAAATAGTAAGAATGTGAAAGACGGTTTTTTTGTTAGGTATATGTAAAACAGTTGTTTTCATACTTCAACTGGATTTTTCTGGTCGATTCTCATTCTTACTCTCTCAGAGTAATGTAGCATTCTTGGTGAGCTTTGTAATCAAATTTATTTACTTTAGCTACTGTGCTGTAATTGAACAAAAGATCTCAGCTCATACATTTTTTAGTGTTCAACACTTTAAAGCATTTTCTCTTCAACTCACATTTTCAAAGAGAATTACTTTAACTATTCTACAAGATTTAGCGTCTTACAGTAAGCGAGAAAGCGTTAAGACTATACAGCGGCTGAAATATAGTTATATTTATTTAACTGGACCAGGGGCGGATCCAGAGTCGAGTTTTGGTGGGCGGAACTTTATAATTTTGTACTTGCTACTTCAAGCCTTTTTCTTCGCGAAGTGTCACTAACACCGGCCTACAGTCATTTTGGTGCTTGAGATTCTAGACCTGATTTTAGGTATATTTTGTGAGCTAATACGAAAATATCAGTCACATTTTTAATATCAGTTCTCGTTCACGCTTTATCTTGATTGCCAATTTCAATACCAAAGTAAGCAGAATACAAGCGAATTACAATGTCATTTCCATTGATTTTTCACTATATACTCGCGCATATATAAAAAAAAACTTGTCAGAATCATTACTGCAACTATTCGACTTACTTTCCATAATAAATTCGTACTATTAATCTCATAAAAGTGATAATCAGATTGACAGACTTTGAATAAAACCGGAAAAAATTAAAGTGAGACTTGAGCTGTCAGCTGACATCTAGTAGCAGTAATAGAGTTAATACTACCTACTTTACCGACTACAGATACGGACAGAGCTGCACCAAACAAAAAAAAAAAATGTTTTTGTAGGCCAGTCTGATGATGGAAATAATATATAACTTTCCGCACGTGAATCAGAAATGGGTCTCATTGCTGAACAAAATTTGGTCTTCGTTTATACTCGCAGCTACGGCTGCTATATTGCAGAACGTGGTGTATTCGGTCGAATATTGTCCAATAATGAATGCTGAGTATTAAGCTGAGTGATGGTGTTTCCAATAGTACGCTCAGTTGGACGATTATGTTGACCACAAGTTGAAGCGCATTATGTACAGAACGTGAATTTTCGTAATAAAATCGTAAACGTTGTTCAAGCGTAAGACTTTCCATGATGAAATGCCAAACAATACTCAACAAATATAACATGACAACTTGACACGACGGATCTGTCACAAAAAGGGCTATTGTACTTGTATTGTATTGCGAAATTGCCTCTGCTTGGATCACCCCTTATGAATATAATATAGACGTATACGTACATAGTATATATAATTCTTGCAGACAGTTATAAATTATACACACTCTGCAGGCCGTCAGCGACAAAGCTATTAATACTGTCACAGCAACGATCAACACGCTGATGATGAGCATTTATTCGTTTAATTGTAAATTCTTATAGAAGAAGCATTAATTGAAATGTATCACACGCCTTAATAATTTTCAATTTACGTTTATATGGTACATACCTAATAATTTTGCAGTTCACAAAAAGTCAGCAAATATTTACAGCGCGAAGACTATTAAAATGTGGTTTTGCAGCAATTTAGTAGAGTAGCAAACATTAGTGTGGAAATTTTATTCGAATTGGGAGAGGGACAGAGACAAATGAATTTAGATTTGAGCTTGGAAAGAATGTCTGTGAGAGTGAAAACTAATGCTATATCAGTATATAGTATTAGATTCTAATGAAGGCATAAGGGCATAAAAGTTTGTAGTCCTAAATTTTATTCGATTTAGAACTCTCCAGATTTTAAATTGCTTTTTTTTGTTAAGAGATACATTGTGATTTATAGGGATTTCTCTGAAATACTTGATTTCATTTTTGCAAGCATTATTGCCATAGTGAGCACAATTGAATTTATTGGATAAAAGTGTGGTTGTCTTCCGAATACGTAGACCTGTCTGTTATAAAACAGACCTCTGTTCGTTCAGATGAAATCGGTGAATTCATAAAATAACGTGATTTTCAACATCTCAAAAGTTTTTAAATAAAACAAAGTGGATTGTGATATGATATGATATGAAATTCTTTATTCCTGTGGAAGTACATCTCATGCTATTATGTATGAAACTCGATTTCTTTTGCACGTTTGCAGAAGTCCAGACGCTGAACCCAATTTTCGATGGTTTTCAAGCATATATCGGCCGTTATTTCTGCAATTTTACATTCGATATTCGTACGAAGTTCATTAATCGTAGCTTGCTCGTTGGCATAGATCATAGAATTGACGCAGCCCTACAGGAATTATTTTAACGGCGTCAAATAGACGTCCAATTGACTAGGCCATTTCTTAAGATAACACGTTCACCAAACTTGGTTTTCAATAAATCGATTGTCACATTCGCTGTGTGGCTTGTGGTGCCGTCCTGTTGGAACCACATATTGTCCAAGTTCATATCATTAAATATCAGCCAAAAATCGGTTATCATTGAGCGATAGCGATCACATCACAGTAACCTGTCGTTCTTGATGCGATGGTGACTCATGGAGTACGTGTGGATTGCTGCCTGACAAATAACGCATATTATGCTTAATGACAAAGCCATTCAGCCAGATATGAGCCTCATCACTGAAGATGATTTTTCGATGAAAATCCGGATCATTTTAAAGCTGTTGCTCAGCAACTCCAGTTCTTAGATCAATTTGAGCTTGTAAGAATGTAGGTCAAGATCTTTTCACAAAATTTGCCACAACGAAGTGACAGATGCGCCCAACGCTTGAGAACGACGTGTGAGAGACTGATTTGCGTCTTTCTCAATTGATGCGAAAGCGGCAGTAATATTCTCGACACTACGGGCATTTCTTTGTCTCAATGGCACGGGAACATTTTCAACTGTGCCTGTGAATTAAAAATTTTTCACTAGACCATACAATGATTGGACATAGCGCTCTTAAAGTTGAGGCCACTGACTCTTGAACTTCGGTAGTAAATTTTAATAATTTTAACTCGTTATTGGATCGTATATTCTTCCTTGATGAAATGGCAAACATTACCATAGAGAAACGTTAAAAGAGTGGGAAAAATATCTCTATTGCATTAGCATTTGTTCACCAGGCATACTTTAAACAATTACTTTTTATCTTAATAATATAACTTGAAGCTACTATCAGAAGACTTTTGCTGCCGTGACTTGTTTTTTTTGGGCGATAAGGCACAGAAGAATGAAGAAAGCGCCGAGCCGGACGTTTTCGGACAACAAGTTTTATATTTTTGTTCGTAATATTTCGCTGCTCCATAATTGGGCATTCCTTTTCACTTCATTGGTTGAAACCGCGATAGGTTTAAAAAGAAGCAACAAATGTTTTCATGTCTGAACTCAAACTAAAGTAAATCGTACATGAAATAGCTACAGTTATTATGAAGAATAATAGTGTACACAGACCTATTTCCAATCAAAGTTTTTGTGAGAATTTATGTACACAACTGTACAATGACAAATAGTTGATGAGCCCTATATTCTAAGCTATTAATGTTCGGCTCATCGTCTATATTTTTTACAATAAAAAAATTTTATAACTCCATTTTTATTAAACCTATATTTTCATGAAAATATTCTCCCAGGTTTCTACAATAAATTGAAAATATTTCTGAGCAGCATGCGTCACAACAGACGCACAATGCAGCAAAGCTAAGTGATATGAATAAAAATTGCACTTGAGGGCAATCCGCAACAATAACGCAGGCGTTTGTAAGCTATTTATATAAACACCCGTATAATAGTCGGTTTGCCATTAGAGCTAAATGCCTGTTGCAATGTCAATGTCGACCGCAGGCAATAAGATGCAGTGAATGGCGTCTTTGCGGCATGGCCATGCAACGTGGATGCATTGGGTAAAAAAGATAAAAACGTATTTATTTGCATGCGCTCACAAACACCCAAATAAATGCACATAAAAGCTGTTATTACGAATGTGATTGTTTAGGGGGAGAACTGCAATTAGCGTTAGCACAAAACTATGCATTCAAATGCCGATGGCAAGTATGCGGTTAACTTGTCAGTTGCAAAGTAATGCATAGCATTTTGTGTGCGCAAAATGAAGGCCATTCAAAAGCAGGAAGCATAACATTCGCTTCAAATCCATAAAAAATGATCCCTCACCACATTTATGAGTGGTTAAATTTTATTGTGGCGTCGCAGAAATCGATTCCGGCGTGCGTTTGCCAGAATTTGAAAGGAAAAGTCGCGTTGCGGCGGTCGATTGAAACTACAATTTCGACAATACAAAAATATATCGATATATATCTACAGCTTGAATCATGTGATTTAATTTGCGCCACACAGTCGAACTCAAAGTTCCAAAGCAGCGTCAGAGATTCCTTTGCTAATTCTTTCCGCCGTTTAAATATTTATAACCTTGACATTGGTAGCCCTATTAGCGGCACGACAAACAAAGAAAAAAATACATATTCTAAATCGAATGGATAACTTGATAATATAAATATTAGTGTTGAACAAAAAATCTAATATATTTCAAAAATATTAAAAAGTAATAATAATAATTCTAATAAATCTATCACTGAAATCTTTAAACAAAGTATTAACCAAAAAAAGACACCACTCATACATACATATATACGAATATTGCGCCAGACCATGTGATACGCTGTCAGTGACGTCAATTTGCTGTGAATATTGGGCGCCTATTTAAATGATTTTGTGTACACTTGTTTGCTAATTCCAATTTTCGTATTGTATTACTAGCAGCCTCCGCCGGTTGTCCAAGGGGACAACCCCTTAGCGAATATTTCACATTTTTTTATGGGCAATATATTTAAAATATTTTTAAATAATTTTTGAATAAAAATAAAAAAGGAGAGATAAAACTTTTCTTTAATTAGAAGGTTAATTTTCAATCGAAAACTGTTGGCCGCGGCTACGTCTCTGAAGGTCCATACGTTAAGTCCAATTTTCGATGACTTGTTCGAACATTTCGACTGGTAACTGGCGAATGACTCGCGTCATGTTTTGTTCCAAGGCCTGAATCGAAGTGGGATTACCCGCTTAGACTTTAGGCTTTACAATGCTCCACAGAAAAAAGTGTAAAGATGTGATATCACACGATCTTGGTGGCCAATCGGCAGGCGCAAACGTGCAATTATTTGCTCTCCAAAGTGTTCTCTCAACAAATCGATTGAAACCAAAAATGAAACCAAACTTTCTTCAATTTCAGGCATCAAATAGTCGATTGTCATGGCGCGATAACGGTTGCCATTGGCAGTTACGTTTTCGCCGGCAATATTTTTGAAGAAATATGGACCAATGATTCTACCGACCGACATATCACATCAATCTGATTTTTTTCTGGATGAAATGGCAGCTCTTGTTGTTCTTCGATCCAAATGCGGCTATTTTGCTTTTTTTACATATCCAATGAGTCAGAAATGGGGTTCATCGCTGAACAAAATTTGGCTCGTGTACGTCGAATCTTCTTGGAACTTTTTAAAAGCATATAGAGCGAAGCGATGTTTCTTGGGAAGGTCGAGCGGCTTCAGTTCTTGCACAAGCTGTATTTGTACGTTTGATTAGATCAGTGCGAGTTGTTGCGAACTGCCTCTAATCGACTCTACACGGTCTTCGTGTACACTAACAGCATTTAATAGTTCAATAAATGTGATCCTTTTTAAATGAACAAGCTGATCTAAATGACCTAGTTAAATGCCTTCACTTATCCATGGACATAACAAGCTATTGGGTTCAAACCTACGACAGTGTAATTTACCGTAATCTGGACCGAAAGTAAACAGTTTTGGAACCCGTAACTAGTAGCTATCCTCCTTTTTCGCCATGTAAGATAAATTTTTTTTTGTGTTAATTCAAATGATGGTATGGAAAGATTGGACTTTGCACATAATTCGGACGAGTGGCGTTTATTCATAGACTCCTCAATAAATTAAAAAAAAAAAAATAAGTTTGCAGCGCTTGCAGTTGTCATAAAAGAAACATACGAGCTTATTACTAAGATTTCAAGGTGGATGAACTAGTTATTGCTGTTTTCTGTATGTACTCTGTAACACAAAATTTATAGGTCATGGAATTTTTTTGAACTCAAATTCTTAATCAGGATACCTCAAGCCCCTCCTAAGCACATCAGCGGCAAATTCAGTTTTGTTGAGTAGTGTTACTTGTACTTCTTAAATACTAATTCTAAAGAACATTTATGAATAACAGCTGGGTGAGCAATAAACCATTGAGTACTTTATACTCATACACTAAACTCGGTTACAATCATAACGTCTAGCTCACTCATGAGCTAGAAAATTATGTTCGGATATATTAAATATAAAAATACATAGTACATATGTCTATATGTCAAAGCTTTTCACCAAATTCATGTGATAAATATTCTCAAAAAAAAAAAAAAAAAAAAAATAAAAAAAAAAAAAAAAAAAAAACAAAAAAAAAAAA
>NW_017537267.1:996703-1020195 GCF_001853355.1 Bactrocera latifrons | reverse complement strand
AAAAAAAAAAAAAAAAAAAAATTAAATTAATCAATGGGTTTGTGTGTAAATATATGTATGAATGCTTAAATAAGTGTCTGTATATTCGTATAATTCTGAATACTTTACTATAAGCATCCAAAATAGAGAAAAAAAATAACAAAAATAATTTAGTATTTTGGCTGGCAATTGTTTTAATTTGTTGTTGTTACGCGTGTCATGTGCATGATTGTGCCTTTTTATTGTTGCTTTTTTGGAAGTTAATTATAGTATACGCAAATGTCTTCGAATTGTGGCAACTTTAATTGAAATGCTTTCTTCAAAATAATAAATCATTTAAGAGTATAATAGAATAACCGAAAATGGCAAAAATTTATTATTAATTTAGGTCAAAGTCGAGGTTTCATCGAGTGGCTGAATATAAGCATGGCTTTGGAAAAAGAAAGAAAGCAGAATATTTATTTGTGAATAGTCATAATGGATGTCTACATCTTCTTAGTGGTTAGGGGGTAAGAAGGGTTGTGCCTGACTTAGAGGTAACAGGAGGAAAGCAGTTTTTACGCTTCCTCTGGCACTGAAGTCTATCTGAAATGAACGGATTAGGGCCATATACTTCATGTAATATAATGAAATGGAAAGGATTAAGCAGGCTTGAAGTATTTAAATATATATGTATTGTGGTTCCTGACCCTACAGAAGTCTCTTATAATCGACCCCCACTGAAGAAGGTAGTCATATTCAAGATGATAGAAACGGTGAAAGGAAACATTTTAAAGAGCATGAAACGGAAATACGTGATCACAAAAGTTTCGGGTTTTAGAACTGAAATAACCTCTTACGATTGAGACAATGTTTACGAAGTTGTGGTAAATTCAAGAGAAGTATTCCTATGATAACTCGTCGGAACAGCCAAGAAACTTCTCTCGCTGTAATATTCAGTTGAAAATAAAACAAAGGTAAAAGTAGGAAGGGCAATGACAAACCAATAGAAACAAAATGTGCAAAATTAGCTCTGAAGACGAAGATAAGAGCACAGATTTACTTTTAAGTAGTATGTCTATAGATTGTATATTATTTACTTTCTTTGGACTTTTTAATTAGAGTTAAAGTAAATAGACGTTTGTTTTTCATAGTAGAGTCGATGTTTGGAAGGTCTATTCCTTCAAAAATATTTTTGTTCTGCATTTTTCATTCTTTGAGTATAAAAACAGATTTAAAAGTATGTATAATTGCATACTTTTCCTTCGTGTCCAAATCGGCCTTTATTAATACTCCTCGTTTCTTAATTTGACGTCAACACTCTAATGACAGCTTTCACGTGCCACACAATTTTTTACCGCAGTCAGTTTCATAACTGGCATAATATATACTTATATACGTAATTACATATGTAAACGTCCGCAAAATATTAAGAAAGATGGTTATCGCAATTAGTGTAAATTGCTAAGAACACATAAAGAGAAAATGCAAGAAAACAAAAACGGAAGATGCAGAGGCGTATGCAAAATACAATAATATTATAAAAGAATAATTGACGTAAGACATGCTTCATCGGACCATATTCTACAAAAAAGCTGATGCATGTTCTTCATCAGCTCTTTGCCGCCATATTTGAATAGCTCAATCGGCAATCCATTGGGTAATTGCTATTCCAAGTTCTCCATGGTCAGGCAAAGGGAGGTTCACTTCATCGTCATCGATTGGGGAATCGGGTTCACCTTCTTCTGGTGTTCTGATGCTATGCTTTCACTTTAGCATCACACTGTTGAAGTGTTTTCGATTTTTAAGAACTTGGAGGCGAATCGAACAAACAACTGGTATAAAATGATAAACTGTCATTTTGAAATAGCTAAAGCATTGAAAGTGTCAGTTTGGTTAGTAGCAAACGGTTAATATACGAGTACTACTTCAAAAACTTCTCAAAGCTTCCTTCGCCCCTCTTTCACAAAACTTTGTTTACGTCACTGTTGGCACTTTTGTGGTGATTTGTAATCAGACCAGCCAGACTGATGAGCTATTAAGCAAAAAAAAAAATAAAATAAAAATAAAAAAAAAGTGTTAATGACTTGCACTTGGTTTTGATTAGGACGGGGTGGTGAAATGATTTGCCAACTTTGAAGTACCTAAATATGTAATAGCAAAAGTGACAAACTGTGATAAATATCCCATAAATCAACACGCGTAAATTTATTGTAAGTTTCAATAATTTATGAACTCGCAAGTGGAATACTTTCTGAAATTTGCTTATGACCTATTATTTGATGGGCATTGAACAGACTGTTTGGATTTTTGAAGGTCGCGTATTGATGTTTTAATAGATAAGTCAAGTAAGTAAGTTGGCTGGTATTTTTCGTTCGAAAGCTGTACTGGATATATCTACAACTCTGTCTACCACCATTGAATTATTTTCAGCGCCATCTAGCAGGCAGGTAATTTTAGCAAAATCATTCAAGCTTTTTTGGAGGCAATAAGAACTAAACATTTTACATGAGTAAAAAAGTAATCAGAGGCAATGACGAAATACTATTTCAATTGCAAAAAAGAGAAATAAATATAAAACTAAGCGACGTCATAGCAAAATGATAAAATTTTGATAAAAATCACAAACACAGTAAATTGAATGACAAGTGGGGGTTCATGCCCTAATATATATGTATAAGTACATACGTGTCTGAATATGTAGAGCAAAAATACCGCGTGACTAAGGGGAATTCGAAAAAAAGAATAATGCAAATGCCCACGCGCATTTTGACGTCGAGAATTAACGTTTCTTATTGACACACTGGAGGCATACACAGGCACACATGTGTGTGTGTGTATGCTATTTAATTTTAACACTAACAGTCGGTGAAAAGAAAACTAAGAGAATTGAAAACCGCATACAAACACATAATCATAGTAACTAGACTCATTTATGCTAACTTTATATAGAGCGTAAGCAATAATTTATTTTTAACAAAAATATCTTTAATATTTTTGTTGTAAGTTATCGTCGATTTTTGCTGTTTATCTTAAATACCTAAACTGACGTTATCTTAATTCGCGGCTCACGGTATGAACTTAAATGCTTAGGTCTACAGTGAATAATTTTTGTGCTTCTCACTTGCTTGGTTAGGAGCTTATACCCCAGTACCCTGTACTACAAGTTGTAGAGAACGATTTGTGCTGATTCCATAGCAGATTGATTTTTCTTAAAAAAATAATTAACGAAGGAGAAAACGTCATTCTTTGGCTGTATACTATATATGCTATATGCTATGGTAGTTCGATTTGTCCGAAGATTGTATCGCTTGTATCTTGTCAGATATAAAAAATGTCTCATTTTCATAGAAAGACCTGATTTTGATAGATTCCCATCTGCTCCACTCTACAATTCAAAAGTGGTATTTGTTAATACAATTATTCGATCGATATATATTGTGGGTATATATAATATGCAATGCTCTTCGAATTTACCTCAACCCTTTTTGTCATATATGAAGAATATTATATAGCATATGTGCCTTATCAAAGTTTTTTATTAACATCGTAGACCTTTTTCATTACACCGTTTTTATTTTTATATTTTCTCTTATTATATTTTATATTCTGACACTTTTAATGAGAGTGAGAATAAACAAATCAATTAATTAGTATTGTGAATGTGAAGTTCAAATATAAATATTGGAGAAAACGAAAGTAGCTCTTCACAGGTGCACAAACATATGTTTATATTATATGTAAGTATGTAAATTTATAAGTTGCAAAAAGTGAAAAAAATTATACATTTTTAAACAAACACAAATTATAAATATTCTGTTGTTCAATGAGTTGAATTATGAGTAGCACTTCTGAATGAAATAAGTAAACAGTTTATATGGTATGAGAAAGTATGAATAATATATAAAAGTAAAAGTATACGTAGATATGTATCTTAGTAAAACTATTTATAGTTTCCACAAATATTCTATAAGCAAGAAAACTACATCCAGATGATATTTGGTTAGAATTTCGTTTGATTGTTTTGTATAGTTATCGAAATATAAGATTATGTTACTGTTTTGAAAATATGCAAGATTAGTTATCAAAGCAATCGTTTCTCATAAGGTTTACAGATACTTTTTTTCTGATCAACAAGACAGTGTTCAAAAATTTCTGATATCACCGACCACTCAACCCAAATAATGAAATTTCTCACAGTGTTCCTGTTAAGCTCAGACCCACTAGGCGACGTTAGAATCTATTGCTTTTCTAAAATGTATGGACCTAGCGGTAAAAATCATACAGTTCGTTAGATTTTACGAAGTGCTTAATTTTCTAAAGAGTGATAAATTTCGAGGTTCCCTTCTTTTTTAAGGAGAAATTACTTTTCTGGATGAAATGGCGTCTCTTGAGTATTTTTAGGTTGCTCTTCGTCATAATTGCTTCAATTTTGCTTATTCACATACCTTGAACCAGAAACGGGGCTCATACTGAACAAAATTTGGTTCGAAAATATCGGATCTTTTTGGAACCGTAGAGAGAAGCGATGTCCTTTGGCAATGGCGAGAGTCTTCAGTTCTTGCACAAGTTGTATGTATTTTTAATGCTTTCAAATTAAGATGTCGACGTAAAATGCGCCAAGTCCTTCCATACGTCAGTCCGAGTTGGTGCAAACGGTGCCGAATAGACTTTTCACGGTCTTCGCGTACACGCTCAGCTTCGGCTGCTATATTTCCTTCAGTGCGTGATTCATATTGTGTAATAATGAATGCTGGGCCACAAGCTGGGCGATGATGTTGCGAATAGTACGCTAGAAGTAGGCCCATTATGTTGACTATAAGAACGTGGGTTGTCGTCGTAAAGTTGAATGATTTGTAAAAGATATTCAGGCTTAAGTATTTCCATGTAAAATGCCAAACAATACTGAACAAAAATAACTTGACGGTTTGTCACGACGCACGCGTGATCTGTCAAAAGTGGTTATTGTAAAATGTATGTGGAATGGAGGGGGTCGTAAAAATGTGACTGTTTTCTAACATCATAAGTTAGAGATTTCAATACTCATTTAAAGTAATTTTTTTAACAGTTAAAACTTGATTTTTAAGTAACTCAACAGTAGTCAATGTAATTGCGAATTACACTTTCTTGCTTTTCTTACTAATACTGCTCTGAAGCTCTAACATGCTGGACACACCTACATTCGGTTAGGCTTCAGGTAAGTAAGAGATAGCGAACGCTTTCAGGTAATTTGAAAGTTAGACACTTAAACTCATTTGAACGCATGAATACTTGGGAAAGGCCGAACTTGACTTCATGAGTCTGTTGCAATTACAAGTACTTGATTTATCCAACTACCCTTGTGCTATAGCAATATTTTGTATTTGCAATTATTTTGCCTTAGTCCACAAACGTAATGGGTCTGTTTTCAGCATTAGACTTAGATTTCGTATTCATATTACTAGTAGCAAAACAATTAGCGAATGCGGATAAAAAAAATCAAAGCAAATGGAAGCACAGTATGTTTACAATGCAGTAAGCAGAAACCAATATTGGAGTAAGGAATTTATTTACAGTGCAAACAAAGTTCGACAGTCTGCGGAATATGAGCGCGGACATGTGAATTGATTTATGTATGCGCGATATAATATATAAAAGTCTATATGTTGCTATGCTATAATATTTTATGTGTCTGAAATTGTTGTTGCATATCAAGTAAATATTTACATATAAACAATAAAAACTATTAATTCCCAATTAAAGAGTAGTTATGTAGAAATTCACTCAAAATGTTCAATTCGATTGGATATGGGCCACATGAAAAGTACTCATACTGCGACTCACTCATTTACTCAAATTGGAAAATGTGAAGAAGCGGCTACATACAGCTGTACTCGTGTGTAAATATTTGTAGTAAATATGTATGTATGTATATAGAGTATGTGCGCGACATGCGGTAGCTGCTGACCGATTTTGAAGCAAAAAAAAAAAAAAAAAAAAAATTGCAAGCACAACAAAATTCACTTGAGCACTTTAGCAATTGAGAGTTTCTGGTGGTTAAAAGAAGAATTTATTATTTGTAGCAATTATTGCAAATTTACACTTTCAGTTATACGAAAGTATCCAACGAATGCAGATCGAATATTGAGTGATTGTTTACGGCGAAAGAACGTGTGATAATGACTGAAAATTTCTCATTGTAATGCATAAGAGTCTGGGGAGATTATTGGTAGCAAAGAAGTGAAGTAAAGACTATTTAAAACTTTTTCAGCGAAGAGAACATGGAAATACGCATACAAGAGACCTTTGAAGCAGCAGTGTATCGAAAAGATATTTTATGAAAAAATTTATGTGTACGTGCTAAGACTGCAAAAAGAGCTAAAAAATTTTAAACAAAACCATTCTACAACTACAAATTAGCGACAAACTGTGTACAAGTGCATAAAGAAAAACTACGCAAACCCAAAGGTGGCGAACGGAGAATCTTCATAATTTAAAGCAACGCAGTGTCTAAATGCATAGAACAAAAGAAAAAAGAACAGATAAAACATTAAATAGCGCTAAAAAATAAATGAATTGGTACAAATATTTGTATGACTTGCATTGTGCGGAATTTATATTAAGGAAAATCGTTAAAAATAGATAATTTGAAAACTGGAAGCGTGAGAAACGGATATACCAAGCAAGAAAAAACTAAAAAATTAAAAAAAAAATAAATAAATGAAGAATTGTCTATCCAAACAGTAATATTAAATGGAAATAATAATAAAAAAACACAACAAAAATTTACGAATTTAAGCAGTAAATAAAAAAAAAAACTATACAAAATTAAGATATGAAAAAATCTAAACAAATTCTTACTTAGCAAAGGACACAGTGGTAGAACTTGTGACGAAGACTACGGAAATAAACTCGGCAGCACAAAATAGATGCCAGTGCGCTCTCGCTCTCAACATTTCAATCGCATAGCAGAGCAATAAGTACAAAAAGTCACAAGAAATTATATTCAAATACGTAAACTCATACGAATACTTCCAAATTCTTGCATCACTTTCTGACGCTGCGCGAAAGACGTCATCGTACTATCGCCTATTTTCTCCAAGCTGCTGGAGCGCACAACTACGCTACGTACATGTAAAAGAAAAATATTTAAAGACAAAAAAGGCAAAAATCCGAAAAGAAAACGCGAATAAAAGTGAGCTAGGCGTAGTGCCACAACATTAAAGTGTGAAAAAGAGTGTGCAAACACGCGAAAACACTTTTCTGTATCACTGAAATTCTGTTCGCCAAGGCCTAGCATCAACCAGTGCGCGCCACATACACTACATATAGACATTACAAAAAAAAAAAAAAATCATCAGTACATATATAATATATGTAAAAAAAATTACATATATATTTTATTGCTTGCCGAACACTTTGCTGTGCTTGCGAACTTTGCCGAACACTAATTTGAGTGGCGCCGCGCACCCGCTGCCATCTTCCGTTTGCCGGTTCGGCCTTGTTCATCCGTTTCAAGTTGACAAAATTTCCCGGCATCCGCTATCTGTTGGCAGCGCCAAACAAGCTTTTCCTTTGCAGCCATCTTCGTTTGTGCGATTCGTGTGTGTGCATCAACACACATACGCATATATATAGTGGGAATTGGTCATCGTTTGCGCCTTCGGCAACCTTCAAAGCATCCGAATAGACAACGGCAATATCATCGGCATCATAGACGTCTACAGGCGCCAAATTCTCGATTCACATCGAGCTATAATCGGACTTGTGGCCACGATAGGCGAACAGTCTGCTGAAATCCGTTGTTGTCGTCGTTCGCTCGTAGTTGAAATTTGCGGCGAAATAATTTGTAAAATTCGTTATCCGTCCATGCCATGCGCGATAAAATCACACAACTATTTTGCTTGCAAAAGAACGCATGCAAAAATAATACAACAGATAATCGAGGTGTGTGTTGTTCATTAACGGTTCTGCTATTTACTGGTTGACATATATATGCAAACACACATAAATACATACTTACATGGTATATTCATGTTTACATATGTGTTCGTATATGCCCTCTATATATATTTACGTGGTTATTTAGTAATGCGAGTGCGTGTGTCTGTGCCGCCTACATAATTTTACAGATCTTTTGAAAATTTTATTTTTTTATATTTCGGCTAAAAATAAATCGCTTGCAGTGGTTATCCGAAGAGAAACGCACACTTTTGAACAGTGTTGGAGGCATTCAAAATAGAATCAATGGACAACGCAATGTTAAATATTAGAATTTAAAGTAAAGAAATAAAAAATACCAAGAGAATGAAGTTCAAGCAAAAAACAAAAAAAAAAAAAAAAAAATCCAATAAGAAAAACAGATTGACTAAGACTAAATAATTTATAAAAGGAATTTATATAAATCACAATATAAACGTGAAAAAAATAGAAAAAAATTAAAATGAAAACAATTCGATAGCATTAAAAACTAAAATAATAATAAAAACAAAATAAAAAAGCAACAGAATATAAAAATAAATATAAGAGCACTTCAATGACATAAAAAAATAACGGTCTGTAAATGATTTATAAAAAGATATCTTAAATACAACATATTTACAAAAAAAAAAAAAATTACTTTGGTTGCCAGGAAACTATAATATCCTTCACAAAAAATACCTTGATTTTCACCGGTCAGTTTGAAGGGCAGCTATATTCTATAACGTATCGACTGGAACAATATGTTTGGAGATTGAAGCTTTGTCTTGGCTAATAATGTATAGAAAATTTCGTGAATATATCTTTTTAAATAAATAAGTCTCCCATACATGAACTTGATTCTGATCGATCGGCTTGTATGACAGCTATATGCTTTAGAAGTCCGATCTGAACAATTTCTTCTGAGATTGTACCTTTGTCTTGTCCAACATTTTATACCAAATTTTGTGAAGATATCTCTTCAAATAAAAAAGTTTCTCATACAAGTATTTGATTCTGATCGATCGCTTTGTATGACTGCTATATACTTTAAAAGTCCGATCTAACCTAAATTCTTCGGAGATGGCACGGTTATCTTAGAAAATATTCTATGCCAAATTTCATGAAGATATATTTTCAAATAAAGAAGTTTTCCATATATGGACTTAATTTTCATTGATCGGTTTGTATGAAAGCTATATGTTATTGTCGTTGGATATCGGTGGTTTCGACAAATGAGCAGGTGTAGTGTGCAAAGTTTCAGATCGATATCTCAAAAACTGAGTGACTGGTTCACGTATATACAGACAGACCAACGGACAAATGGGTATATATTTTTAAGGTCTCCGGCATTTCTTTGGGTGTTACAAACTTCGTCGAAAAACAATGGAATATTTGAATAAATGAAAATTTATAAACATAGATTGATAAAAACTCATTATGAAGAAAATAAAACATAATAACAACTTAAAAGGAAAATTAAATCTAGTAAACAATTAAAATTGAAAGAATAATAAAATGTTTGAAATAAATAAAATATCGAATAAATTATAAAGAAAAAATAATAAATATTATAAAATAATGATGACATAGTAAAAAGATAAAAAAAAGGCCTGAAACAATTAAAAAAACATATAAAAGTCTAAACAAATTCCAAAAGGTATAATAAAATACCATAAATATTAATATATAAAATAATTTTGAATAATAAAAGTTATTAACTTTATAACTATTGTATTGAAACCAATATAAACATAATATAATGGAAAAAAAATTACAATAATATAAAATTAATGAAAAAGTAAAAAAATATATATAAGACAATTTATTAAATAATAATATAAAATATAAAAATAAAATAAAATATTTAAAATTCTTTAAGTAAAAATATTATTATTTTTTTATTAACTTCAATAAAAACAACAATAAAATTTTTTTCTTTAAAGAAATATTATAAAAAATAAAAAAATAAATTGTTCTAAAATATTTTTTTTTATTAAAAGTTTAAAAAAAAGTTTTTTGAAATTTTTTTTCACTTAAAAAAAAAATTTGAAACAAAGTTTCAAACAAACAATTGTCAAGTTTCATTGAAACAATTTTTTTTTATGTATCATACGTGCATTAAAACCAAATTTGTATTTGAAAACTTTGCTAATTGTGCTACTCTCTTTCTTTCTTTTCGTTTCCGTGATAAACTTAACATTTGCATTTGTGCAAAAATGGTGAACTGTTGGCATATTGTGTACGAAATATGAATTTTGTAAAAAAAAAAATATGATATGAAAAAATGAAATAGGACATAATGTGCCAATTAAAGTCACGAGCAACGGGACAACGGGTGCCAATGGGTCTTTTGGGGCAGAAGGGCCCGAAACAGAGACCGACTCATCAGGGACCGGGGGGATGCGGAAGTCGTTGGAGAGGAAGGGCTCAGCGCCGAACGACGCTGTTCACCTCCAGAGACGGGTGGGACTCTTCAGTGGGGTGGCTTTAATTGTCGGGACCATGATAGGTGAGTACAATCAAAATAATATACTAAAATTTTAAACATACCTTGACACAGTAATACTAAGCTATATTAGATTTATAAGTATGGTTGAAATTCTTTAAATACTACATCTTTATTTAGGTCTCTTCGTAGTTTGAATAGTTAAAGAACTTAAAAGTTTACTAATAACCAATATTTTTTTCAATTATCGGAAATGTCGTAAATATCTTCGCAGAAAATTTCTAAAAACAAATTTTGTTACTTTTTTTTCAATTATTGTTTTGTATTACGTGATTTCACACACGAATTGGACAAAATAGCGTGATCCCATGTTTAAAATCTGCTGAAATGTGAATTGCTTGGCATTTTTTGTCGCAATCTGAGATAATGTTATCTCATAGAACATAAGCACTGCAAAAATGTCAGCTGATTGTATGGAAAACACGCAGAAAGCTAACTAAAAGTGCTTGGGGTTCAAATTCCAACTAGGATGTATAATTTATTCAGAATACAGCAACCATATATATTTCATATTTTTCACTAATGTAGTAAGCTAGAAATCTTAGCAAAAACATAGAATATATTTCAGTTACTATAAATTGAAATTACCGCTCCAAAGTAGTATCTTTCAAATTACTCATACAAACTACCACTGACCGGAAATTGCATGAAAAATGTGAGCTTGAAAATCAGCACCCAATATTAATATTATAATCCACAGTCATCACTTAACACGTTATTAGCTCATAAGCAATGGTATTTTGTGCGCAAATGAGCCATATTATTTATAGAAAAAACAATTTCTTACTGCTCAATGATTAAATGTAATTAAAACAGAATTTATTATGTTTATGTATTTAAAGGGGATTTAGTAAACAACTTAGCGTTAAGAAAACGCATGAAATGTCAATACACATGCTATATTTAAGTAGATATGCATAACTTTGGCTATAAGCATATGTACATATGTGTGATAGTATGTGGGCACGTAGGCATAAATATGCGACCAAAGTGTTAATAATATTATATATTTGAGTGAAAATTAAAAACAATAAAATATTTCGTCCATGAAATCGGTCAAAATATTTTGAACGCAAGATATTTGTGTACATTTCTTAAAAAACAGAAAATAATAAAAACAATAAGGATAATATAAATATTAAAATAATTACATTAATTCCTTATGCAATATTTAAACGATTTCCTTTCTAGTTTTCACTAGCCAAGTTGTTTTATTACAAGGCGACTTAAGATTAATTAATAAGGGTCAAATATCATTTATGAAAAAATTTTTAACTTGATCGTGATTGATCAGTTTGCCTAGCATCTACATAAAGGGTTTTTCAATAGGGCACAACAAAAGTAGACCGATAGGGACAGCAAACGACGTCGCTTTGTCCAATGATCGTATGGTCGTCTTAATCATCCTGTCAGATGAGCAATTGAGTTTGGTGAACGTATTATCTCACGAAACGGCCCAGTCAATTGGCCATCTATTTGACGCCGTTAAACTATTTCCTGTAGGGCTACGTCAATTTCATGGTCTATGCCAACAATCTAGCGATGAACTTCGTAAGAATATCGAACGTGCAGTTGCAGCAGTATCCGCCGATTTATGCTTGAAAACCTTTCAAAATTGGGCTCAGCGTCTGGGCTTCTGCGAGCGTGCCCGTGGTGGTATGCAAAAGAAATCGTGTTCCATACATAAAGGCATGGAATGTATTTAAACTTTTGTAGCGCTCGTATTGTAAACCCCTGTATGTACATATATCTAATATGGGTTTCAGAGCTTTTAAATGTATTAGTTTGTAATTGAATTTTTAGGACACTTTTTTGCTCTATAAGATCATGCGATGTAAAAAAAAAAGTTTATTCATATCTTTCAAAACTTATGAAAGTTATTTTTAATTAAAATCGGGTTTTCTCGTGTTAGTTTTTATTCTTGAGATATTCTCCCCCATAAATTCGATATAAGGTTTTTTTGATCACTCTAATACCTCTTTGAGGTTGACTCAGGCCGTTGTACTGTACATTTTAATAAAAACTAATTAATTTCCTTTGATTTCACTTAAAACAGAATGTGACATGTATATAATCCTTCTCGATTGAAAATTCCAATGCATACCTACATCTATCTGATATACATAAAAGTGCATACAAATAAAGTTTAGCACAAAAAAGTTTTAAATATCATTTTCGAGATGTTAAAAATTGTTGCGTGAAATTAGGACATGAAACGTCAAAGACATTAATGTGTATATATGAAAAAAGAGATATAAGAAAAAAGAAAGAGAAGACAATAAAACAAACGCCAAATTGAAGCATAGAAACAAATACAACGAGATAAATGAAAAAGTTTCACACTCTCATGCGTAGGTGTTTTGGCAAGCGACGCGAAGGCTCGCAAAAAATCGGATAGCAAATGAAATGAACCACATGACTGTCACTAATTAAGTTATTTACGTATACATTCAAGAATATAAAAAAAAAAAGAAATATAAGAATTTTCAATGCTAATAAACTTAAATTTATGTTGATAACATATAAAAACCTGCTAGAAAAATGGGTGTGTCAACAAAGTGTTGATGAATTTATTACATACATATAATAAAATATATACACATTAACTTAGCAATCATATACAGGGTGGGCCATATGAAATTTTAAATTTTAAAAGTCAATAAAAAGAACGGCTTGATATTTTTAAAAGGTCTAACATTTATTTAAAAGGTTGGCTTATGAAATTTATTTGTGAAAACAATTTCGGACAAATGACCACCACGACTGAGTTTACAGTAGCTTTTCCCATCCACCCAATTTTGGAGTACTTTCTCGTTGGTTTCAAGCCTTATGGCAGATACAGCAGCTTGAATCTCGCACTTTAGATCTTGAATTGTTTCTGGTTGGTTGGCGTAACATTTCTCTTTAACAGCTCCCCACAGAAAGTAGTCCAACGGAGTTAAATCGCAGCTTCTGGGAGGCCAATTGACATCACCTCTTTTGCTGATTATGCGATTTTCGCAGATAGGGCGTAAAAGATTGAGTGTAGCGTTTGCTGTATGGCACGTAGCGCCGTCCTGCTGGAATCAAATGTTGTCCAAGTCTTCCTCTTCAATTTACTTGAAAAAAAAAATTCGGCTAACATTGCGCGAAATCGCTCACCATTGATGTTTACGGCGGTTCTTCATTTTCGAAGAAAAATGGGCTGATGATTCCACCAGACCAAAATCCGCACCATACAGTGAATCGTGCTGGGTGCATTGGCTTCTCGACGATAACGTGCGGGTTTTCTGTGCCCCAAATGCGACAAATCTGCTTGTTAACGTAACCATCGAGGTGGAAATGAACCTCGTATGAAAAGATGATTTTTCGGTAAAATTGAGCATCCTCGGTTTGGGCTGAAGACTCACCACTTAGGAAAAAAGTTTTCAACATTTCCCAGCTTTCTACTAGTGAAAAGCGACCCATTTCGTAAATTTTAGACTTTCTACTGAATATCTGTCACTTTCCGAATGGTATTTGACGTTTCCAATGTCGAAATATAGATAATTCAAATTTAAAACGTTAGATGTACATGTACATACATGTATATATTTTTAGGGAACACTATGAGCGTGTACAAAACATATTTAACTCTTTCGTAGTCTAGTGTTATCTAAATAAAAAAGATCACAACGTCTTATAATATAACTTTTTCCGCCCGCAATTCAAAACAGTAGTAGTAGATATAAAATCAATATTTAATTTTCATAAATCACTAGTGTAAATTCCACGCACAGCTATTGAAAATTCGTTGGATTCGTGTAAGGATAAATAGAGAGATAGCATGTGGACTACTATATGTAGTCCTTTTTGAAGCCATAGAAAATAATTCTCTTGTTAATTAGTTTCCCTTATAAATTAGCAAAGCGCTTAGTAGCTAATACAAACATATGTGTTTTTTTGCAAACCTTGATTCTGTGTGTATGGTAGCAACTTCGCAGCTGTAAATCTTGCGATGATAACTACGGGCACTAAGTGCAAGAGGGCGTTAAGCGCCATGGTTGGAGTGGACTTTGGAGCTGATGAAACGCTCTCGAGTTTCTTTGCAAGTATGTTCTTTTCTTCGGTCCTCCACTACATAAAGACTACATTGAATATAATGGGCCTGACTATTGTGTCGTATAGCCAGAGGACCACTTTCGGTGAGAGACCCCATATTTTTCCAATGGTTTCTACAGACTTATAGTATTACATAGGTTAAAAATTTAAGCAAAATTTATATTAGGTAAATGTGAGGAGTCCAAAAATGGGGTTTTTCGTAGTTTACAAATTTGAAGTAACGATAATCAAAGCAGACTTGAGTTTTCTCACATGTTTTATGAAATTCTTATTTATTATAAATTTTCCGAGAGGTTAAAAGAACTATTACTTAGATTTAGAAATGAATTATTAACGAGAAGTTAATGAGAAATGCAACAGGTGCGAAGGAAATTATGAAATAAAAAAAATATTGAATCGTCCAAAGATGTGAATATCCTATACTAAAATGTATCTCGATAAAACGATTATTTCTTTTAATTTTGTACTCTTAAAAATTGATTAGTAGTAAACACCTACAGAAATTCTCTCCCTTTAGAAGTAAGTCCTTTAAAAGCCCTGTTTATTCTTAATAATTGGAAAAGAAAATTTTTACCTCAGTATGTATTATTTGAAATGTTGAAGTTGAATTATTCTAAGGCATATTTACGTTTTTCCATTCAATCATTTTTAATTTTTTCATGAATGAGTTTTTTATAACTCGCTAACAAAAAATAGGCATGATACTTTTAATAATTTTTGTACTGTGCGGTTTATGAAAAAATTGTAAAAGTCCATTTATATAAAGTAATGCATTTCCAACAAATATAAGCGACGAGATATTATTTTATTTTGTACACTGTGGTGTGAATTTTTCTTACCTACTTACATATAATAATAGGGGAAAAATAGGCAACTGAAAAGTGGAGGACTTTTCTTTTAATAGTAAGAGCTAATATTTTTAGACAGTTTTTGAGTTGCCTGCTAACCAATTCTATCGAGAAAAAAGTTACACACCCTAATATATATGAATATATGTACGTATTTCCATTTACTTACATATATACATTCTTGCGTTCGTGCATTTTGTCACGCCAAAAGTGGTTACTGAAAACGCTTTCGCTATGAATTCCAAATTTTCTAAAAAAATTTCAGCAAGACATTTTAATAGTAAACATCACAGTGACCCTGCGCTGAAACGTTGTGACCATTGAAATATCTTTTATACGCGCACAAACACATTTACACTAAATGTGTGAGTTTTATTATAATTTATTTTTGCCTATTTTCTGTATTTATTTTAATATAATTAGAACTTTTTGTTCTATATTTACGAAAATTTATAGTTATAGTTATCCACAATGTCATCGGGAAAATATAACAAACAAAATATTTAACAATTGTGCGGCGCCAGCACATTGACCAGCCTTGTGTGGAGGCGAGGGTTTTATTTGATTTGAAGTAATATTTGTAAACAATTTGTAAATATGTAAGTTGTGTTAGGCTATTGGTAAATCTAGAGGAATTTTGTGGATATTAGGTACAATTTATAAATTTATTTCATTGATCAGAAAGACACGCTTCTAGAAGTTGGTTTAAGTGGCTTCTATATTCAGTTAAGAAACTAAGGTTAAGGCAGTTTTCAAAAGAGCACCATTAACCATTGCTTTGATTATGAAAAATTAAAATCACACAAACAATCCTGCATACATCTAATCCCACTTGTACACCTGACGTTCGTTCATAATTTGTATGACCCATAAAGGCATCGCGTGACAAATTATAACGTTATAGCAGCGTCAAAGGTACAATAACGGCACATAAGTCATACAAAAAAAAAAATGCATTATATGCGTATACATATATATGCACCCATGCATATGTACAGTTGGTACATAAAAATTTAGTATGCATAAGCCTTGCCCTTTATATACATATGTACACTTCCACACTATATATACATACATATATGTATATACATCTACGGTGACTTTGAATGTCATGGCGTCTATTGCAGTTAAAGGTCGAAGGTCAAATATGGTCGAGTACATACAAATTTGTTGAATTATTGCAATGCAGTTATTCAAGGACTTTCGCAATTTGTGCGGCACATATGCAAGGGATAGGTAGCTAAAAATTTAAATTAGGGAAGCTACATAAAATTTAGTTAAAGTGAAAGGAAAAGTTTGGTAGTTTTTAGTTTGGATATATGTATAGCTCACATATTTCTGTAATATATAGTTGTCCTACACAGACCGATCAAAATAAACCCTTGTATGTTACATCTTTTATTTTACAAGATATCTTCAGAAAATTTCGTATAAATTATTGCCAAAGGCAAATCTATAAGCTGCAAACATAGGTATTGTATCGAACCACTATAACATATAGTTGTCATACGAACTGACCGCTTAAAGTCAAGATAAAGATCTTCATAAGCCGTGTCCCTTGTTCCAAAATCGACTTGCAGGTTGTTGTAATAAAAAAGAAACAAACAGGTTTTTTTAATTTTGCCTATCTCAACAAAAAAATTGTTCATCATATATAAATATAATAAAGAAATAGCTCATGTTGATCATATACCATTTTCGTGCATTATTTTTTCGAAAAGCAAGGTCAAAAAGAGAGGCACGTTGAAAAACATATGGCGAACAGGTGTAGGCGACGGCGTAATTGCCGTAAAAGTGCGAAAATTGCTGACGTAAATTGAATTTATCACATGTAGTTATCAGTTTACAGTGACCAACGTCCAAAAATATGTTATCGTATAATTTTCATCCACCTAAAATGCCACCTAAAATGCAAAATAATGTAACATTACTTTTCATAAGTTTTCAGGCGAAGGAAAGCGATATAATAGAATTCACTCATATTGATAAAAAATTTGAGTTTTAGTTCTAAAAAGGTTATATATTGGTTATATCTGGCAGCGGATGTTGAAAAGTTTATTATTTTAAAATTATTGTATAAGGTGTTCGTAAGAAAAATATGCATATTAAATGCTAATAATGAATAATTTTAAAATTTATTTAATTTATATGTACTTTATTTTGTAAAAAAAAACTCTTCTTAGTATTTAATTTTTTTTTGTATTGATATTTCTTTATATCATATATATTTATAAGTATTGATATCAGTTATAAATTACTTGTTTATTCCAACAGTATTTATACATTTTATAGATAGTAAACAAATTTTCTTAATAAATATTTTAACATTTTCGCTTTACGCTTAATTTTCAGGGTCTGGAATATTTGTGTCACCTTCAGGTCTACTAGTTCGTACTGGTTCCGTTGGTGTTAGCTTTATTATATGGCTGGCCTGTGGTTTGCTCTCCTTGTTGGGTAAGTAAAGCCAGTAATCAATTAAGAAATTATAAATTTATTCTAATAAGATGTCAAAGATTGTGAAGATTAATAGTTACATTTTGCCAAAACTTAAAAGATGCCGAATTTCTGTAAGAAATTGTAAAATTTCAACTCATGTCTTTTTAGTGAAAGGTACATTCTTTTGGTTTTTATTTTAGTGTTTTTTTTTATTTCAATTCCAAGTTCCAAGCAAATTGGAGTTGCTTCAAAATAAATGAAATTTCTTCGCGGGTTATGAAATTGTAATGGGTATTTGATTGAAATACATTTTTTTATCTTGCTCCCATGCCTCAATACTATATGAATACTATGCAAAATAATATAACTCCACTATCAATCGGATATATGGAGTACTTATAGGAATTAAATAAATTGAAATAAAGAATTTACAAAAATTTGCGAAAAATATTACTCATACGACATGTTGTCCATCTTCATTATTGTTAATTTTGCTGTTTTAATTCCCTTATATATTAACAGAAGGTAAATGCGCACAAGATTTTTGGAAGTAGTGTAAGACACTTTTTACAAAGTAGAGAGCTGTAGGTAAGCTTTTCAGCTTCACTGAGTTACTCATACGCCCTGTAGTCAACCGTTGAACAAATGTAAGAAAATGCTGAGAGATATCGTATTTGATTGCTAAACAAAAATACCCGAAAAATTATTATAAATATGTGTCAATTGTTGGGTGTTTTGAAGTTTATAAGTATTGTATTTTCTTCTTTATTGGCGTAGACGTCACTTAGTGATTATAAACGTTAAAAGCACCTCAACTGAAAAGTATAATATCGTATGAAATTCGCAAATAAGCAAGCGCAAATTAATACACATTCACATACATACATATATTACTTTATTTTCCAACAAGTGTTTAGCTCTATTGTTTGTAATTGCATTGGAATAATATTTTTGCAATTATTTTACATCGCATTTGAAGCAGCCGCGTTGCACATGATTAACGGTCGTGCAACTCTCAAAAATCTACACACATACATACATTTGTTAATTGTACCCATACTGTATGTATATATGTGAGTATATACATATGTACACATGATATAACGATGTAAATGCACCTGTAAACCTGTGGATGCCACGAGCTGCCGCTTTTCATTTGGCAAATTGTCAATAATTTCACTATTGGCCGGGGTCTGGCGTCACATAGAAACACCATGCACATTTGTTTACATAGCCATAAGAACATTGTATGTGCCAGTGTGTGTTTGCACGCAAATGTACATGTGTTTTGCTGCATTCGATTGTGGCGCCCATTTGTCATTTGTGCATCGCTGGCAAAGTAATGTGTTGAGAAATGAATTAAATAAAATGTGCTTCATAAAATGTATTTATATAGCGTATAAATATATAATATAATATATAGTATATAAATGTGCATACGTGCATTTTAGCAAAAGCTTTTATTTAGCGATTAATATTATGTGTATATACATACATACTTGACAAGTCCGCTAAAGAGATTATGGTGCGACGTTTACATGTATGTGTGCGCGTTTGTGATATTATATTATTCGAATAAATTTGCCCTTTAGAGTTTTTTGATATCTCGAAAGAATTTTGTATTTTAAAAATTTTAGAAAATACTTAAAAAATAAAGGAAGATAACTAAATATATATTGCCATTGGAGCAAAAAAATAAATGTTTTTAGTATTGGTCTTTATCGAGGAAAGAATTTAACTCCATCTGATATGGCAACGGACCAAAACTGGTCTAGGCGTGGCTCATTGGCCTCAAGTTTCGAATATTTTTTAAATGCTTCAAATAAAGAAATGGGACACAGCATGCGTAGTGAGAGCTTAAGATTGGGAAACTATTTCTCAAAGAACCGGTTCTACACAAATAAAGAAATGTGTTTTTGTTGTAGTAGTAAAAATTTCTCATAATTTTAAGGAATGCTGGCGTTGTGATAGTATTTGATCGGACATTCGGATCTGTTCTAGTTACATAGGACCGACTATTGGTGAGAATGCGAGAATGGTTAATGAAGTTAGAGCAAAGCATTTAAAGAAGGC
Organism: Bactrocera latifrons; assembly: GCF_001853355.1. Taxonomy (NCBI): domain Eukaryota; kingdom Metazoa; phylum Arthropoda; class Insecta; order Diptera; family Tephritidae; genus Bactrocera; species Bactrocera latifrons. Next base: position 1,000,353 of record NW_017537267.1, on the reverse strand, counting down.
TCGAATTTAAAAAGAGAGAACAACAAATTCGTTCATTTTTAGCTTTTAAAAAACTTTGTTTATTAATACAATTACCAAAATAAACATATTTGTATTACCACGGCATCTCAGTAAATCAACATTTGGCTTTATCAACTTTCAGGCGCTCTGGCATATGCTGAATTGGGTACGATGAACACATCGTCTGGCGCTGAGTGGGCATATTTTATGGACGCATTTGGTCCGGCTCCCGCATTTTTATTCTCATGGGTATCGACATTGGTCCTGAAGCCATCGCAAATGGCTATAATTTGTCTCTCCTTTGCGCAGTATGCAGTTGAGGCATTCGTCACCGAATGCGATCCACCAACATCGGTGGTAAAAATGGTTGCACTGCTGGCAATTGGTAAGCACTACAACAACTATATAGATGCTATGCACATACATATTTATGCGTTTTCGTTTGCTTAGTTGTGTTTTTATCCTCAAAAAATCCTTGAAATGTAAAAACAAAAACAAAAAATAATAACAATAAAATTTAAAAGAACAAATAGTAACCCCAAAATACAATAAACAACAAGAGCAAACAGTCAGAAGCAAATCATGCACACACACACATTCACCCACATACACATGCATACGCACATACAAAGTTTTCTTTAAACTAGTTTTTTTATTAATTTTTTGACAAAATTATTCTCTATATTTCTCCTCAATACTATTCCGGCTATTGTATACTTTTTGTAACCACTCATTCGTCCTATCAAATCAAAAAAAAAAAAAAATTATATATATATGTAAAAATATCAAAAAACAACCATCAAAACCTCCTACGTCCCACTACGATGCCTCCGCCTCCGCCTCTCCGACTCTGCCTACTACGACTTCTACGTCCAACTCGCCCCCCTCTATAGTTATGATACTGTTCGTGAATTGTTATAGTGTGAATCTGGGCATGGCTGTGCAGAATATATTCACCGCTGCCAAATTGGTTGCCGTCCTCATAGTGATCTGCGGCGGCGCCTGGAAACTATTCCAAGGCAATACACAACACCTGTCGAATGCATTTAGTGGCGACACACCCACCTTGGGCGCTGTAGCGACCGCTTTTTACACCGGCCTCTGGGCGTACGATGGCTGGAATAATTTGAACTACGTCACCGAGGAAATCAAAAATCCGAGCAAGAATTTACCACGCTCCATCATAATCGGTATACCGTTGGTGACGCTGTGCTACGCGCTCATCAATATATCTTACTTGGCGGCAATGTCACCCACCGAAATGATTGACTCAGAAGCCGTCGCCGTGACCTTCGGCAATCGCATATTGGGCGCTATGGCCTGGCTTATGCCGCTCAGCGTCACAGTGAGCACTTTTGGTAGCGCCAACGGTACACTCTTCGCGGCCGGACGGTGAGTTGGTGATAGAGCATTAAGCGTTTATTTTTTTATTAATTTTTTTGTATTTTTTTCCATTCCAGTTTGTGTTTTGCCGCGAGCCGTGAGGGACATTTAATGGATATACTGTCGTACGTGCATGTGCGTCGTCTAACACCGGCACCGGGATTGATTTTCCACGTGAGTATTCTTTTTTTTATTTAAGTTAGTAAGATTCTGGGATTCAATAATAGCACAAGAACTTGCAGTTTAGTGTTATGATCTAGAAAGGTAAGGAATGGGTCCTTCGGAGATCTAGTTAGTCAACTGGTTCCATTAGGGGAGTAGGTTCAACACTGGTGTTGTTAATTTTAGAACGGGTTAAGACAAACAGTCTGATATAATGTCGAGCTGACAATTTAAGGTTTGTTTCAGTTACGTAGACCCGACTGCCAGCAGCTCAATGATAGTTGTTTTTGTACCAGAAACACAAGCCGTATTGAATGATAAGTATGTGTATCAAGCCAGAGATTGTCACATGGTTGTACACCAGGCTTATGCGACCGATTACATATAGAGCAGTGGCTTGGGCTCCGAAAGCATTGCAGATTTCGGTAGGGCTTTTGTCAGGTGCCATGCTCTCATGTCCGACGGCGGCATTTGAAGTATTGCTGCAACTTACATCGCTTCCCCAAAAGACAGCAGAAGTGTTGGATTTGGCAAAGGAAAGGTAATCTCTTCGTAATGCGTGAAGGACCTAAGTGGCGAAATACCACTGGCTCTTCTCCCTAGGGTTAGCATTATCAAAAAGGTTAACTTAATCAAATGGTACACGGCTCGAAAACTTCGGAGGCAATTGACTCCATACCTATGGGTAGTTTTCCGAACATATTCCAAGCCGTCTTTGCTATAAGTCGGTGTGTAGAGTTAAACCTCCAATGCAACTATCGCAATGAACGTATAACTAAGCTGAACGATAATCAAACGGCACTCAAAGCGATGTACGTGTACGGGATAATTGGTGCAGGATTGTAACCAAATGCCAATTATTTGAGTGCTAGGACACAAAGACATAGCCGGGAATGAACTGGCTGATGTGCTTAACCACTCGACAGCATCCACCAACATGGTAGGACCGGAACCTTTCATAAATGAGCTGTTCCATGTCAAGTTGCTAATGGGTAGTTACAACCTTAAAAAGTTTTTTGCAAGGGAAAAACTTAGGCTACTTGTCGCCTTTTACACTGGCGCTTAGATTCACGTTTCCAAATTTCCGATTTTCGATTTGATTTCCGTACTATTATTTATAAAAAAAAAAAAAGAATTTCTGTTAATTATTCCACTGTGAATGACAATTTTTGTTTATAGTCCTGCATGTGTTACTTAATGGGCAGGCTGTGGTACTATAGTTTAATAAACTCATTTTAATATCCCTGAGATTCGGTTCGGCTATACCCAAGTGTCTGAAGAAGAACAGAAACTCAAGACGGGCCATAGAACATGACTTGTTGTTGTTGTTGTAACGGGCACTTAATCACCTTTAGGATGGCAGGAATTAGTTAAGATGTCGTCGACATTATCCAACGGTAGGCCCAAGAAACGTACACAGCAAACTCTTATCAACAGATCTAACTCATTGCCAAATTTCCTGTAGAAAGTTTAGAACGCAACTTTAATAAACCCGATTAGGTCGCATGGTCGGTTATGCATTTATCGCTTTTTAGCATTTATTCCAGAGCTTAAGAACTAGCAATTAACTTCAATTTATTATATTACTGTTTTGCAATTTCAGTCACTCATCGCTACCGCCATGGTTTTGTACGGCACAATCGGTTCATTGATTGACTTCTTCAGCTTCACCGCATGGATATTCTATGGCGGTGCTATGTTGGCGCTGATTGTGATGCGTTTCACCAAACCCAACTATCCAAGGCCATACAAAGTGCCTATCATCATTCCTGTTGTGGTGCTGGTGATCTCCATTTATCTAGTGGTGGCGCCGATTATCGACACACCGCGTATCGAATACTTATATGCGTTGCTCTTCATCTTGGGGGGCTTGATATTCTATGTGCCTTTCGTTAAACTAGGCATGACACCAAGATTTATGAGTAAGTCCATAAAGTTCACAATCATATATTAATCAATAATGAAGGCTTATATTCAATGCAACATTTTATTTTTCTCTTTGGCGCAGACAAAGTGACGCTCTTCTTCCAGCTGCTGTTGGAAGTGGTGCCGACTTCATCGATGTTCGAATAAGCAATGGAAAACACATTTCATTAATACCGGCT
>NW_017537267.1:992936-996273 GCF_001853355.1 Bactrocera latifrons | reverse complement strand
ATACTATATTATATATTTTTTAGCTATAAGCTTATTAGAATCATCAGATTGTTGCCGAAATTTAGTAAAACGTTTACAAATCAATATAATTGTTTCAAAACGTACATTAAATGTGCAAAATGTAGCTTGAAGTGCTATAAAATAGTTGATTAATTAGGTGCGTTGATATTATTAGGACTTATATGTATATTTAGGTACATAATACATAATAACTATGTGTACTCGCGATTTTTTTCTATATGCTATATTTTGTGGTATATTATGGTATAAAATTTTTTAGGAATTTATGTGTACTACGGATATTAGTTTTATGAGCTGACGTTTGATAAAAGGTGGAGCGAAGCTGAAGCTTTTTTTTTAAATCATGAAGAAATCAATAGCAAAAGTGAGCAGCAACAGCTGATTCAGCTAAACAACTGTTATACGAGTGATGCTATGACGTCTTATAAATACTTTAATGAGGTATGTTTCTATTAACAACGATAAAGCTGAGTGAAAAATATTTACTTGTTGATAAATTATATCCAGCTGGTAAAAAAAAAACCGTTTATAGAGAAGGAGACAGTTGAGAAGTCCGCATTTGAGTGAAGTTAAGGCGTTTTCTAGTAAATTGTTTGAGTTATAATCATTACCATAACAAGAACCATAACTGAAAAAAGTTTACTTGGTGAGGGGCTACTTGCTCAATTGTTCAAAAATCAAATAAATCAATAGAGTTTCCTACTATCAGCGCTTTCAGATTAAAAATTTGGCTCACAAGTCGATATGACTCAAAATATTTACATTTCTGCAGGCTTAGAGCTGCAAAGAAAATTCAAAAAAATACGTTTCTGCAAAAAAATAAAAGAACAAAAAATTGCTTCAAACTCAAAAAATACAATTCAAAAATATTCTTAAATTATATACTCTTCACTCAGCATCAGCATTATGCCGCCCATTGGCCTTTAGCTGTCATCGTCAGCCAAATTTCATTGAACAAATCAGAATTTTGAACGCATAGCAATATTTTAATTGGGTACAAGTATATGAAAAAAGCAAAAGAAAACGCAAAAAACATTAAGTTAGACTAAATTCGCTCTATGTATGTATATTTTAGAATCGTTTTAAAATCCTAAACGGAAAAAATTGTGAAAACCATGGGACTGCTATAGGCATTAAATCGTTTAAATATTTATTATTTACTTAAAGGACAATGGAATTTAGAATTATAGAACTGCAAGTCTACTTATACAGAAATTGTTAGACAACATAACCTAAAATCAAAAATAACACCGCTTTATACACAGTAAGAACGCCGAGCTATGAATTTATTATGATGAAACACTTGCATAGAAGCAAATGCTGTGTGTAAAGCTAAAAAAAATACATTAAAAAAACCGTTGCAACTACGACAATGTAAGGCGCAAAAAAAAAAAAAAAAAAAAAAAAAAAAAAAAAAAAAAAAAAAANAAAAAAAGCAAAATAAAAATAGAAAAATAATCCCAGAAAATCTCACAAAAATAATGCGCACCGGTTACTACTAGCTAGATACAACTTGATATTTGTTTAGAAGTTCGTTTAGTAGTATGCGTTATGAAGCAAATAAAAATAAAAATAAATTTATATTATCATTCTCAATTTCGTATAATTATTTTTAAATTAAGTTAAAAAGACAAAGTACTAAACATTTTGTATAATAAGCCAATGCTTATATGTACACTTGTATTTATGTATATGTGTCATTTACACTTTAAACAACCGCTACGTAGAACAGCAATGTATAGAAAACAGTAATATGTATGTATAATAAAAAGCTATATTTGCATATACATACATATATAAATATGTATGAATGTTTTCTCTAACTCAACAATATTTTCGAGCATTTCAGCATTTAATATGAGAAACATTTGCGCCAGATTTCCAAGAGCAGCGTTTTAAATTAACAAATTATCAACGACAAATATATATACTTATGTACATACATACATACATACATACACCGATGCATGTGCATATGTATTTTGGAAACAGTTTTTCTACACTTATGTCTTATGATTATACTTTTTATATAGTATTTTGTTATACGAATATATGCTTAATCCTTTTGGGAACTTTATTTTTAATTTACTACAACCTCGAAGTTATGGTTACAACAAAAAAAATTGAAAAATCTATTGTAAACTTGTATTGAGAATTTATCAATAAATCATCAATTACAAAAAAAAATTTGGAATTTTTTATTTAATAATATTTGTATACCCTGAACAGGGTGTGACCCTCTGAAAAATTACTGATTTCCGCGATATATTTATACTCTTGCAACCAGCTGCTACAGAGCATTATAGTTTTGTTAACCTAACGGTTGTACGTAACACGATTATATCTTTATATATAAACATCTTCTGACCGTGTGTTTGTAAATGAACTGCTCCTAAACGGCTGGACCGATTTTGATGAAATTTTTTGGTGTATTCAAGGCGATTCGAGAATGGTTTAGATTCACAATTTGATCCACTGGCAAATGTTTTTTGAAACTAATTTTTCGGATACTTTGTTAGATTACAACAAACCAAACGCGATTTCTAGAATGAAAATATAGCGGCATAACTGAGGTGTTGATAAAAAGGTCTATTATAATTTGAGATATATAGCAATCTTTTCGAAGCGTTGCACAGATCAGTGCAATTTTGAAACTTTAACGATGAAGTATATATATTTCAAACTGATCTTTCCCAAAAAATAATAAAATTGCTAAATATTGGGAATAGTGAAATAAAACTGCAACTAAATGCACAGTGCAATGAGTTAAAACTGGCTCAGTAATCATTCGATGAATATTATACCACGGGCATCCCAAAAGACTGATGCCATAAGCTTGCCAGCCAATTTTTTGTATTGCCACGCAAGAGAACCGTTTCATAATATGCAGTCCACTAGGCTGACTGTCAACTCGACTCGCTTGATTTCACTGGTGCACAGCCCAAATTCAATTTTCCCCCAAAAACCAAAGCATTCTTAAAGCACGAAATGCTTTTTGATTATTTTTTTTGTAAACTAACACAAGTAGCTTCACCAAAAATGCGAAATCTCCTTAACTAATAGTTATAATATAAATAATAGAAATCATATATATGACATTAGTTGTACTACCTATGTATCAGCCACAGTAAAACGTGGACGGGTCCTCTAGTATATACTTATATATAAATGATCAGGGTGATGAGAAAAGTGGAAATCTGGTCGACTGTCTGTCTGTCCGCCCGTTCGTTCGAGCGTCCATGAAAGCTGTAACTGGATTAAAAATTGAGATATCTTGGTATGCAGGTTACTTAGTAAAAAAAAAAAAAAAAAAAAA
>NW_017537267.1:976341-992899 GCF_001853355.1 Bactrocera latifrons | reverse complement strand
AAAAAAAAAAAAAAAAAAAAAAAAATTGGGCGTAGTCGTACCACTGCCACGTCCACAAACGCCATTAACCGAAAACCTATAAAGTGCCATAATTGAGAACTAAATTAAGTTATATAACTCAAATTTGGTAGAAAGGATCTTTGAGCAAGAAGCACAGAGGGTAAAAATTTCAAAAAGTGGACGTGGCCTCGCCCTCTAAAAGTTTAATGTACATATCTCCTAAACCGTTAAGTCTACAACAACCAAATTCGCCCAGCACGAATTTTGCAAGAACTCCTACCGATAGTATAAAAACGTATGAAATCGGATTAACACCCCACTCATTCCCCATATAACGGTACTGTTCAAAACTACTAAAAGCGCAATAAATCGATAACTAAATGTGCCAGAAACATAAAAATTTTCCACCGGGATGGTATGGCAATTCTTTATATGGGCCGGGGTAAAAATTGCGCCACAGCCCACCTTTTGGTGAAATCTCATATCTCGGGAACCTACTGACTGATTTCGACAAAATTTGGAAGGTAGCATTCTTTTCATATTTCTATGTCATTCCGTGAAAATGAGTAAAATCGGACAATAACCACGCCTACTTCCCATATAGCACAATTTTAAATTCCACCTGATTATTTTCCTTTCCAGTACAGAAAGCAAGAAGCAATTAATATAATATAATGGGATTAAACTTTGCACGAATAATGCCTTTCGTGAAATTTTGCAAATCCAACCAAAGCTTTTCAGGATCCTAGGTACCGAATATGTGGACCCCAGTATCTATAGTTGACTTTTGACCGCAAATTTTATTTTTACAACAGTATTTCTGTGTATCAAAAATGGGTTAAATTGGGTCAATACTTCCCTGAGCCCCCATATACTTCATATAAAGATTTCGAACCTACTGGTGACTTTATGTTGGATATTTGTATTTGCCAATATTTGATGAAACCATCATATAGTATACCATTGTGCCTAAACTGGAAATGGAACTTTAAGTGCGATTTATTTTAATCGAATTTAGTTTCAACCGACCGATTTAATTGATGTAAATTTTTATTAGCGCTTTCAATTTTCACAAACACTTGCACATTATTTAAACATAAAGCCTTCACTTTCTTTGGCTCTTCTTTATATGATAGACTCTTTATAATATGAGCCAAAATTTCACTCATTCAGCTAAAAGCACTGCCTTCGTAGCCATTTTGAATGCACTTGCGGCTTCACTTTTCTGCAGCACAAACACTTTGAATAACCTCGGCATATTTTACATTTTGAGCAAAAGCTTTTATTTATTACACTTTATATATGTATATGTATAAACATAGAGCGGCAAGGGAAGCGGAGACAATCGGCAGCCGTTCGTTTATTTTTTTTTTCGCACAGCTCGGATTATCTACCAACAATACAATGTTGTGACGCATTGTCGTCACATTGACTCTTTGAAAAAAAGTGAGCTTCGCCATTGGCTGTCCGTGTGAACGGAGATTTCTCATGAAGCATTGAGTGTACATATTTACATGCATATGTTGCATGTAGACAAATTTGCAAACATTATGCGTATGGTCTGTCATATTTTATATGACATATAATTATATGTACATATATGAGCACATGTGCGACCGCTAGATCTTTTAAGATGATATCGAAACTTTTAAGGTAAATTTAAAACTAATTACTTTAACTTATATCAATTATTTGGGTAATAACACAAACTTTACTCTATTATATATTATATTTTTAATGATTTTATGGAATCATCATGAAATACATATGTAAATGAATTTTAATATACATACATATATACTAAGTATATGTTTTGATACCAAATAAATATATGCGGATCATGTGTCTATAAATTATGTGCCGAGTCGGTTGCGCATAGAAAATAAACGAATCTCTAGGCGTAAATTTGTTTACATTGGAATTAGCATTATTTTTCTCATTTAACACTGAAAATGCTCAATTCTGCTGTTTTCGTGGTGAAACACGCTTATAATTTGTCTGTGGTGAGACTCCCTCATCTCTGCCGAGTACCCCTTGCGAAAAGTTACGTGAAACCTTCTCTATAATAAACGTTTTCTGATAAAAATATGCGTTCTCTGCATCTATTATTCCAATAATTTTAAATAAAATAATTCATAGTTAATTGAAAACAAATAAAAATAGTACATTTGAAATTCCAAAACTCGAACTCGTAAATTGGCAATAGAAGTAAAATTTGATACAAATTTACTTCCATAACTTGAAGTCTCTCTAACCCGAGAATTTTTTTTGTATATTATGAAGATTCGAGTTAGGGTAGTTCAAAATGAAAACTATATGTACATATGTACAGTTAAGCAAAGTGTTTCTGAATGGATTATGTTTAATTTGTAACTCAATTCGACATTTTGAAAATTTATAATCACCATAAACTTTTTAATTAGGCAATTTAAGATTATGTATTTATGTAATTATTCCAATTTTTGGAATTAAAATTATTTTGATTTTTTAATCTGGTATTTGGCATATTGGGATTAAATAAAAACTTTTTATTAAATAATAAATCGATTGTCTGTTTAATGTATTTGTTTATACATTTATTATAATGCAATAAATATTTGAATCATAATTATTTTAACTTAATTTCTTTTTTGTCGAAAATATAGGTAGTACATATTATTTTTAATTCTGTAATCCCAAATACCGTATTAAATAAAAAAAATAATAATTCCAATTAACAATTAAAATGTTGCTTTAATAGGCCAAATACCGGATTGGTAAATAAAAAACACATCTTTAAATAAAAATTCAAATTTCATTTCTTAATTCCGATGTTGGGATTCAAAATTCATTTTTCAGACAATTTTTGGACGCGACCAATTTTCGACAGACATTCTGAACGTCATTCTCCTTCCTCTTTATTGGCATATATGCCATGTACGCGATTATAGACGAGTTTATAGCAGCGCAGAGGTTGTTGTTGTTTCGTGGGGTATTTGTTTAGGTGACGGGTCCTAAACCCAGCGCACGGCGGAGGTTTGATTCGCCTTCTCATTTAGCTTGGCTTTAAACGAATATATTTCGGCTGCACAGAGGGTACTTGGTCTAAGACCGGAAGTAGTGAACTGCTTGAGCCATATGTTAAAGAATCGTTTCTGGCCACTCCCAAGTGAGTGGCGATCAGAACACATTGAACAAGTCGGCAGCATTCATCAAAATAATGTTTTCTGCAACTATGTTAACATTTTCTACACAGAACTCGGTATTTCTCAAAACTATTTGAAGAATGCTATCTCACCACAACAAAGTTAAGACATCTAATGGCATTCAAATAATGGTAGTTGCGAAGGTTGTTTTATCTGTTGTTAGGCTTTTTAAATTCCATCTGTACTGACTTTTCGCAAGAGAAGTAGTTTTGGATATAAAATTGTATAGAAGGTCAGAACTTTATATAAAGTTATGAAATGTATCAAGTTTTGTAGAAAGTTCAAAATCACTGTATGTCCTAAAAAAAATTCGTGCAAATTTTACAACTTTATCCAATCAAGAGAATAAATTTGTTTATTTTGTTTGATTACTTGGTCTCCAAATGATTAATCAAGTCTGTAGTTTCAAATATTACTTTTTAACAGCAATAAAAAACACTCAACTAATTAGATGGCAAAACAAAAAACTCACCTTACATTAAATAACATGCGCCGTTGAATTGAATTTAACAATCTTGCTAACATTTACATTACTTAGTATTTAGAAATTTTTGTCCTTATGGATTTTAACATCTACATGTGCTCAAATAAATGCATTCAAAACAGTTCCAGGGTGACATAATCCCTCCGTCAACTATTGCTGTCAATAGCTGTTAATTGATTTATATTTAACTCGGGGAATAAAATAGAAATTTCTCTGGTCGCAGATTCTTCACTATCGGAACCATGACATGCATTACGCGTATCTGAGAGACCATATAACCCACGTATACAATCGGGATGTGAGTACACAGCTTTGAAAACCTTTGTTGGTCCCATCAACTCGCGCCACTTACTAATGCTGCCTTTTGACTGCAAAACAAAGGCATGACAAGGGCCACTGGCAACAAAGAATGGTAAACATAGTATTTGAGGTTTTAGGGATATATATGTTAATACCTGCCCATGAATGTGACCAGTCGGTTGTAGAAGAATTTTCCTTTGTGCTCGGCATAGAAATGTTCAGACAACTCTTTCGTAATAAGCACTTCTTTGGTGTATAGTATTGTAAAATTCTGCTGTATAATTTGTTTTATCTCTCGAAATGCGTAGACATTACGAACAACATGTGGTTTAAGAAGCGCCAATGTAATTTCCATTTATTAAAATTAATTTTTTACTTAAAATTAACGAAATACTAAAATGTAAAGAGATTTTGATCAGCTGTTTTGTGAGTACAGTAGACTGCAATTAAATGTTGCCACGTTGTTTGTGTACCCAAACCTGCAAACAAAATAAAATTCAATAAACAGTGCAGAGATGATTTAAATAACTAATTAAATACTTGAATAAATTTAAATTATTTATATCTATTCATATAACAAAGTTTAATATTTAACGATAATTTTAATAGAATAGTTATTGACAAATTAAACGTTGTGTTATTATTGACTCGTCACTTTGCAACACTGTAAAAACCCGCTTTCCGCATGTTTCCATAGAGAAATGTCAAACGCATATTATTTATTGATTGATTTCTTTGCGTTCTTCGTTAGTATACTTTGGCAAATACTTTTGTTTACAAATTACAAAATTATAAAAATAAATAAATAATGGTAAGTTTACAAATACATTTATTGTGCTTTATATAATTTTAATGTAATTGGTTTTACAGGCGACTAGCAGTGGAAAAAGTTGCAACAGCGGTAGTGGTGGTGTATTAGAAGAACGACGCATATGGATAGGCAATTTAGATCCAAGGCTTAGCGAGTAAGTTAATAGTTCCTTAACTAAATTGCAAATTATGGTTTGTGCAGTTAAACTAATCTGTCAATTTCATTTTCGTGCGTTGCTATTATTGGTATCAACTCTTGAAAATTTTGCAAAAATGCGGTCCTGTCGAAAAGTTTGATATGCTCTTTCACAAGAGCGGCCCATTGGTTGGGCAATCGCGCGGATATGCTTTCGTGACATTTGGAACGGTGAGGAATCAAATAACCAGCTACATTTGTATTTTTACTAATGTAGCACTTTAAATAGGCTGACGCGGCGTTAAAAGCTCTGGAGAAATTAAATGGCACACCTATAGCGAATCGACCGATTGTGATACGACTGGCGAAGAATGTTAATTACGTAAGTGTGTACACATATTTTAATTAGACACGCATATCCTTCAAATAGTAATTACTTATACATACATATATTAACGTTCATGTTGTTTAGGACGAACTCAACAAGCAAAAACCACGCATCGAAATACCTGCCCTTGGCTCCAGTTCACGCGACGACAAAATGAGTAGAGAAGATGCGATACGAGCCATCGAGTCAAAATTACGTGCGCTGGAACGCAACGGTGAGGAAGAGTTGGAGTTAAATCTTTTGAACTCGGCTAGCACACAAGTGCCGTTTATACAACGCTATCAATTCAACAAAGACCGTGATACAAGCAGTAGTACCTCAGGCGGGCGCACCTACACAAAGTCATATAGTTCTGCGCCATATAACCGACATCAGCGGCCAAAACGAAGATAGAAACTGGAAACGACGTAGAGTATTGACAAATTCTGTTTAGTGTTTATTTTGTATAGTGGAACAATGTATCTGGACTTTCATCAATTTCATCAAGTATTTATAATTGTACTCATATGCGCGCTATCCATCCGTATACTTATCAAATATTGTGTTCAGAGACTTAAGCCAAATAAAGTGATTTATTTGTAAACGTTGTAACTGTACATGTGTGTTTTATTTAGAAATTAAGCTAAAACGTAAAATGTGTTTTTTTTTTTTCAAATTACTTTGGGGCAAATATGTGCTTGCCACGCAGATGATCGGGCAATTTAACAGTGCCAGGGCATGGCACTTGACCGGGTATCTCACAGATGCAATGTCTATCGCAGCCATAACCAAAGTTGGCAGGATTGTCTTTACTCTCCGCTAAATGCGCCTCTGCGTCCAATTGGGCTCTTAAAGTGAATAGAAATAAAGAAAATTGTAAATAAAAAAACATTCACAAATAAAGTTTTCTATGTAAGAACTTGGTTTTGGTCGCACAGTTTGTGTCACAGCTTTATGCTATATTAGTCCGTAGTCGGCAGAGCGACATTTCAAAAACTGAGGGACTAGGTTCGCGTATATATAGACGGACGAGCAGACGGAAAATATTCGTGGGTAACTTAATTTACCCTGCCAGGATATAACAATCTTAACAGTTACGGAATTATCGCTGTAGGTTTAGGAATACATTTCTCTACAGTACTCACTTTGACTTGCCAACAACTTTGCAGAGATGTTCTATAATTTCCTCACGATCTCGGCTATCTATATCGATAAGCATATCACGTCCGTCCTCAAAGTAGCAGCGCACAAACGGGGAAGGCGTCAAGTTCTTAAATGTCACCACTTGTACATTTGGATTTTTATACTGTATTTGACACAAATTCCAAAACACAAAGTCTCTATAAACATATAAGAATATATGTAGTTGATACATAACTAAGCAGTTGAACAGCGTTGGATAACACTCACCTGGCGCCTTTGTGGTGGTCACCATACACATTATAGTTCACGCTAAAGATTTTCACTTTTTCTTTGAGCACAAGGCGGCCGGCATTTAAATATTCAATGGTACGCCGTATAGGCGCGCGTCCCTTCATGAAAGGCATGCTGGCACACTTTTTATTTAAATTTTATTAGAGAAAATATGAAATTACAAAACCAAAGGCCGCCTATTGGAAATGCGGTCGCATATATGCACAGCTGACAGTTTCTGTAAACAGCTGTTATCGTATTCGAAAACCAATTGAAGCTAAGGCAAACCATAGGCAAAGCCAATGCACTACTTTATCGACAATAATGGCTTCCGTTCCGTTAGTTTTCGTGCGTATATTCGACAGTTTTCGTTGCGCGTTTATATTGCAAGTTTTTGTTAAATTATTGTGTTCTTTGCTGTGTAAAGTGAAAAAAAAGTGTTATTAAGTTGTGCTTCATTGTGTATTGTGTGTGTGTAATGTGAAATATAAGAAATATAGTGTAAATATATGCTTATAATGGTGCTGGTGTGTTTGCTCGTCCACTCGTCGAAGCGCCTGTCGCCACTTTTGTGCAGGCAAGTTTTCTTTAATAAAGCTTCCATTTTAGCATTGAAAAGTGTTTCAGCATGCTTTTTAAGTTCATTAAAAGCTTATGTTCTGTTTGCGGGTGTAAAAAAGAGCATTGCAAGTGGTTTTTAGTTAATGTGCAAAAGTTGCCGCAAGTGGCATTTTGGTGAAGGCAGCCATTTTAGCAAGGCTTCGCTCAGCTGTGCTTTCATATTAGGGTAGTGCAAAGTGAAATTCGAATTTCGAAGTGTTCCGGAATATTGTTCGTATTTCCGGGAAATGTTAATGTTTCGTTAATATTTTACGGGAAATGCGCGCGTTTTATGAAAAACATTTAAATTTCAAAGTAGCTGCTCAGTAATATTTGTGCAAACTTGTAAAACTTGGTGAGTGAGCATTTTATACATTTTTTTTTTTAATTGTATATTAATATAGTACATATGCAAGGTCGCGAGTTCTGGATTAAGTATTCAATTTTAAATTTTTAATTTCAAATCAGTATTTATAATTAATAAAATATTTTAAATTTAAGATTAAAGTAACAAATAAAAAAAACATTAATATGGATAAAAAGGAAAGATTTAGATTATTATTTAATAATAAGAAGTAAGCTCAAAATCGAAACTCGAATTTTCGACTTTCACATACATACTGTACATACGTATGTATGTACATATGTATTTTACATTAAAAGCTGCATTGAAAATGGATAAAAAAGAAAAAATTTATATATGTACATATTTCTAACTAAAACACTATAATAAGAAGTCATTAAAAGTAAATAAGGTAAAACGGGTTCCTTTTAAAAATAAACCTAAATGGTAGAACACGAAGAACGCAAGTACGAAACAAGTTTAAACTAAAATATTTTTTTTTTTTTAATAATAATCATCGGACTAACATTTATCAATACGTTACTTAGAAGAAAAATTATCATGATGTTATCACTGATTTTTCGTTTCTTTATTGGATAATTTATTTTGAGGATCGGTAACAAAGTGCTTTCAAAAGCTGTGATGCCCGCTATAACACTAGTTAAAAAAATTTAAATTCTTCTTGTCACATTAAAATGCATATACAATTTAGAATGTTATAGGACAACTAAACAATAATATCTGAAGGAAATTGACACGTCACGTTTGCTTGTGACATCAAAACATATTTATATTCTTAAAAAGTAAAAGCATCAGATATATTACAGAAATGAATGCTTAATTTAGGAAAATAGTTTTGATTTTCGTGAATATTTGGCTTCTGGAAGTTATTTTTGTCCTGATGGAACCATCCGCCTTATTTCTCAATCACAGCACATACATTTTCCAGAAAAAAATCCAGTTGAGTGTTGAGCATATGTATTTTTTAAGGATATATTACACCCCATGCATTATATGGCATTATAAGTTCATATGTACATATGTATATTAAGACTTCGTGATTTTCCGATTAACAGTTTCCTATAAAATTCCTTTATTTCCTATTAAAAAACTGTAAACTATGGAAATATTCGTACTAAATCGTTTTAATCACTATGTGTCGGTAAATGCGATTATTTAAAGGTAATGGTTCATAACTTGGATCTCTATATTTAGATACTTCATCACGTTAACTTAGTTGCTTGAGTAGAATCCTGATTTTCTGATCAATGTGGAGGCTTTGACACGGGCAGTTCGTTGCTAAGTACATATATATAGGATTAATATCAGTTTATTAGTATTTCACATGTTAATAGTATTTGGTATTGGGAAAAATAGATAAAATCATGTCGATACTGCCCCAACTCCCACAAACTATAAATAATGATTTTCGTTTTTCCAACTAACTTAAAGTGCTTTAAATTTCTTAGAGTAATTTCCACTTCCGACACATCTGCTCTCTCATTTCTAAAAACTGCCATTTTCTCCTTCATTGCTAAGTATTTTTCCTAATTATAAACAAACTGTTTCAACTGAAATAGGAAAATGTCTTACCTTACCTTTATTTTATTATAAAATTAACTATAATTTAAGAATTTACCAAAAATTAAATTTCAACACGCATTATTGCGAAATCATTTTCTTTTAAACAAAATTGATTTATGCTATATTAAAAAAAAAATATTTTTCCATCAGCATCTGATTAAACTCATAGTTATACATCATTACGTCAGGCTTAAAACAAATTGCTTATTTCTTACAGTGGCAATAAAGCCTCACAATAATCCGTTCAACAGATGTTAACTTTTTCACACTTTATTCGTTACTGCCTACATAATACGTATGTATATATGTATGTATATTGCTCTATTTAAGTGTACTTATACATAGGCTTGCACATATATCAGCGGACACGTAAAGCAATGCCATTATGGTTGTGTTACTAAATCACACGGCTTCAAAGTCGATGCGAATAGAAAATAATTCTAATATATGCTTCATTTGCGTGTGCGTATATACATACATATGCATGTATGTCAGTATTTGCGTGTGCATGTTTAAGTTGCGCAAACGTTTTTCTAAACGCATTGTTATTTGCTCTTTCATTTCTTCTTTACTCATTGTTTCAAGCAATACCTTACCATTGCTTTTTCATTCAATCTCTCTTCGTTTTTTGTTTGCAATAAACATTAGCTTTTCAACTGATATTTTCCATTTGATGACTTTCTACATTTACCATTTCCGTAACTGACTATAAAGTCTAGAAGAAATTTATCTGGTTTAATGCAGGTGAATTTGCATATTGTTGTAGTTGTATAAATCTTCTTCTTCTTCTTCTGGTTCCCAAATATATGAATCTATCTACAACTTTGAAGTTATGACTGTCATGAGTGCAAAGTCGCGAGTGCGACGACTGTTTGTTTGATGACAGGAGATATTTCGTCTTGCCCTCGTTCACTGCCAGACTAATCTGCTTTCTTCCTTGACCGGTCTGGAGAAAGCAGAACTAACGACGCGGGTGTTAAGGCCGATGATATCGATATCATTTGTACATTCTTATAAAAGATTGTACCTGCTCGATTAAGTTCTGCAGCTCGAATTACTTTCTCCAGCAGCAGGTTGAAGAAGTCGCATGATAGGGAGTCGGCTTGTCTGAAACCTCGTTTGAGTTTTCGGTGTTGCTCAACGTGAGTTTACACAGCCGTATTAGTTTTTGCGGGGATACCAGTTAGCTTATACTGAGTTGTTGACGAGTGCTGTCGGTGAGTATGAGTGCAAGTCGAGTAGAAAATCCTTCGGCTATCTGTTGTGATTGCAGCTTCTCGGCATCGAACTTTCCCTTTGTTGTTTTTTACGTGCTTTTTTCCTACACAAAGACGGGGGCGTATCTTCGCTTCTATAAGATAGTGGTTCGAGTCAATGTCATTCGTCTATCACAACATGATCGATCAAGTTGGTGGTTTATCGATCCGGAGACCGCCAGATACCTTGATGAATTGTCCTATGCTAGATTCTAGAAGGCATGTTTGGTCACATCGTCCTTGTCTTCCGTCAGGGCATGCGCGCAAATCAGTGATATGTTGAAGAACCTCGCTTTGATGCTGATTGTGGCTAGACGTTCATTAACTGGAGTGAATGATAGTACTCGGCGACGGAGTCTCTCTCCCACCACGAATCCCACACCAATCTTGAGCTCCTTTATATGACTACTGTAGTAAAGCCACAAGGACGGTGGTGATATCAGCCTTCACTGTAACGAAGACATCAACCAGCTGGGCAGCGGCACCTTCCCAATTAAACTACCAGACATTCCAGGTGTATGCCCTCAATTCGTAGTCCTTATTTCGTTTGCCATGGTCGTCATCAAAAGGCTTGTTGTTTCCTTTCATTGGGGGTGTTTTTTTAGCGTGGCGGGTCCCAAACACAGCGCACAACCCTGTGGAGGGGATTTTTCGCCTTCTCACTTTAGCTCGCCTTCAAACGGACGTTCTTAGGCTACCCAGAGGATACATTGTCAAAAACCGGAAGTCGTGAGCTGCTTGAGCCATATGTAAAATAATCGTTTCTGGCCACTCCCAAGTGAATGACGATCAGAAAACTTTCGTCACTTGCGTGAACTTCCACACAGGACTCCATTCTCCAAGTTGTAATAAATATATACATATGTAAAAGGGGTGATCCAAGAAGAAGTACTTTTTTCAATAGCGTGTTTTAACAGATCACGCGTGATTCGTGATGCTTGGCATTTTATCATAGACTTACGTCCGAACAACATTTACAATTCGTTTAACTTTATTACGAAAATTAACCTTTCGAAAAGAATGTGTTTCGCACTTTTCGCTCTACTTATGGTCAACATAATCGGCCTAGTATGCTCACTATTCGCAACACCATCACTCATCTTCGGACCCAGCATTCATTACTGGATAATATTCGACCTAATAGACCACGTTCAGCACGCAGCGAAGAAAATATAACAGACTGTACACGAAGACAGCGGAGAGTCTGCGCCGTTCGCAGCACCTCAGACTGACTTATGGAACGACCTGGTGCATTTTTTGTCGAGCTCTTGAATTGACAGCGTATAAAATACAAGTTGTGCTAGAACTGAAGTCGCTCGACCTTCCCAAGCGACATCGCTTCGCTCTATGGACTCTTGAAAAGTTCCAAGAAGATTCGACATTTTCAAGTAAAACTTTGTTCAGTGATGAAACCTATTTCTGGCTCAATGGGTATATAAAAAGCAAAATTGCCGCCTTTGGGACGAAGAGCAACCTGAATAAATTCAAAAGCTGCTATTTCTTTCAGAAAAAACAACGATTTGGTGTGGTTTGTAAGTTGGTTGAATTATCGGCCCATATCTTTTCAAAAATGGTGTCAGTGAAAACGTAACGGTTAGTGGCGAACGTTATGCTGTCACGATAACCGACTATTTAATACCTGAAATTGAACCTCGTGATTTTGGCGACATTTGGTTTCAACTAGACTGCGTCACTACCCACACATCGCATCAATCAATAGAAATATTAAGAGAACACTTCGGTGAGCAGACAGTTTTACCATCTGAGACGTAGCCGCGGCCAACATTTAAAAGAGATAATCTTCAAAAAATAAATGCCAAATAATGTTCTTTCGAATGATAAATAACATATACATATACTTATATATATAAAGGGTGATCCATTTCGAACTTCCGTTTTTTACAGAAAAACACAGAATCTTCAAATTGAATGTGATATATATATATATATTATATACGATATATATATCGAAAATATTTCAACGTCTCTTGCCTTCAATTCGAATGGCCTCGATTTCTTTGCTTTGAAATGACTGCTTGAGATTCAACAAGCTCTTGTTGTTTGGCAACAATATTCATGAAGTAATACTTTCATGTCATGTCATCAACCTTTTTTTCTTGCTCAGTGTATCCTTCGGCTTCGGAAGCTAAAACCAGCCTTTTTCAAAAGAGCAAACTTTTGACATGTTCGTTCATGGCCTTTCACTTGGTTCACGTTATTTTTTTCACATATAACTTCATTTCGAGTATACTTCACTTTCTTGAGCCGACATCTGAAACGAACTTATACGAGTACTTACTACGGATACCGGCAGTTCTAACACCTCTCATACGTTTCTTCTCCTGTTTGCTCCGTTGCTAGTGTGGTAGGAGTTTGGTCTCATAAAGGGTTCGCTTTAATAGAGTTCGCCAAGTCCTAAGTGTATTATGCATCGTACAACTTAACATTCTTTCAATTATCACCTAACAGAAAGCAGAAAGAAGGAACTCATACCAGGTATTTAAAACCTCAATTTCAATAGCGGAAATACATTTCGTTTCCTTGATTTGACTCTGCTGTTATTCTTTTTCGCCATCGTCGTCGTTCTGCGCTTTAAGTTGTTGTTGACACAGCGTGCTGTTTGTTTATATTTCATATTTTTCGTCTCACGAGTATGCTCGAAGAGGAAAATCTTTGCTTAGTAGACTGTAAAAAGTTTTTCCATATTTGATTAGTGTGAAGATGAATATCTGTTATCTTCTCGAGTGAATTTTCATTTTTTATATTTTGGCATACTAGTTATATAGTATATACTCACATTTGTACAGTTGTATTAAATTTTATTTAGCATTTTGCACGCAAAAACTGCACGTTTTCAAATTTCGTGAAGCTTACATACACATTTACTTATAAGGATAAGAGCAGTACAGATCGGATTGTCCCAAGGCTTGTCTCCATTCAATTTCGTATACTACTTGTATTCAACAACATATCTTTGCTAAGCATGTGTGACATACCTATAAACAAATAAATTCACATGACACAGTTGAAGATGAAAACAACAAAAATAAAAAAAAAACTTTAGAGATTTCAATGTTTATGTCTGCTAAGTATGCAACTGAAGGAGTTTATTTATTGTAAATATATTTTTATCTCTAGTAAGGTGGGCCTCGATAGGTGATGACAAACTTAAGCACAGGATGTTTTAAAATGATCGTCTTGATTGCTAGCTGCACCTCCGTTTCAGTTAGCAAGAAGATAGTCCTACAGAGCTATTTTCTTCTGGAAAAGCTGACGATTATCCATTTAAAGATTTTGTAATGGTCTGTATTCTATGAAAGATTATGAACCTGCTTCTGGCTCATAGGTAAAAACGAGTATTTCTCAGTTCTTAACCAACCATAAATTAACCTTAGAATGCTTTACATTCTGAAGTGTTGGAGGTTGTTGACCTGTGAAGACCCCTAAAATGTGCTTAGTTTCCTCCTTCATAAAAGTAGCTTTTTATTCAGTTTTGAGGTGTTCTTCTTCAGTCCATTGCTTCAAACCATACTTGAAAGAGCTGAATGGTCTAAGGTAGTTTAAAGACTTTCTGGTAGGTGCTTTGTCTGGCTTTTCATTTCCTTTTATTCCTATATGACTGGGTACACAGCTGATGTTCATCGAGGTTTTCACTGAAGGTCTCAATATATAGTATAAATACAATACAGACCACAAGTATTGTTGCTTCGCTATTGACAAGAAAGCCTTGCAGTTATAGTCGAGTTTACAACAGCACTCCTGTCGTTCTTCCTTTTCGCCGTTTAGCGCCAATTAGAGATTTCAAGTTTAGGTCCTTTTCCACCTACTCTTTTCAACGAAGTGGAGGTTTTATTCTTCCTCTGCTTTTCCCGGCAGATACGGCGTCGAATACTCATAAAGCTGGAGTCTTTTTATCGGAGGAATTGACCTAGTCAACGTAGCGGCTGTCTCATAATTCGCTAAACTATGTCAACGTATATCTCGAACATCTCATTGTTCCATCGATTGTGGTATTCGCCATTGCCAATGCGCAAACGATCATAAATCTATCTCAAAATCTTTCTCCCGAATACTCCTAAGTCTAGCTCATCAGATTATGTCAAAGTCCATTTCATTGCACGGCTCGGAGAGCGAGAGGTATTGCTTAACGTCAATAGTTGATAGAAAGTGTGGATTCCTTAGTAGAAGAGGTACGCCTTCAGAGTAATGTTCGACTATATTACCTGTTGTCATCACCATTTATTCACAAGTAATAGCGTTGTTTAAGGGCCCACCTTAATATATGTATGTATATTAGGGTGATTCAAAAAAAAAAAATTTTTTTTCGTTTGGTACTCTGAAAAATAGGTTCCTAGACACCTCTAAGAAAGCCTCTCCAAAAATGAGTTCCTAATTGTAACGGGAAGGTCCTCCTACTTACAATTTTCAATTTTTTTTTATTATCATATAGAAAAATTTATATCTCGCTTCCAACTACTTGAAAAAATATCTTGTTCCTTGCATTTATTGGAAATTGAATGCTCTATAAAAAAGGTCTCTACGATTTTTCCGTAAAAAATTTTTTTTTGAATCACCCTAATGTATATATATGAAAGCTTATATGTTTTCCTTTGCATATCACGTTGATAATGCAGTCATGCGGAAGGAGTTTAGTTGAGAAGCATTTGTGGCCACATGAGAAATACAAACGACGCTCTTTGCCGACGACGAAGTCAGTCAGTAGAAAAATAAAACGTCGCAGTCAAGAATGGGATCTTGGAATTAAAGCTGCTGTAGGGAAGCATGCAGACATTCGTGCAGACAATGGCAGAAAAGGATAATCTGACAACACTAGAATTTTGAGTATAAGTGTGAATGTGTATATGTATGTATAATATATGTAAAATATTTATGCGAATATAAACAAGCAGTTGCAATCATATTTTTTTTGCTTTGTCTCTTTAGATTATTCACGTGTTTACCTTTTGTAAACGTACACACACACATTCACACATACATAAAATTATTCCACTTGCGTGAATTCAAAGCCATACATTTGTACATAGTATATAGGGCTATGTAACGGTATATATACCTTTTAATGTCTACACGAGCTTTTTTTTTTGTTTAATTTGAGTTTCACACCCGCCCTTCTCGTCCCCGCCTGCCGTATGTAAAGTGTGTTTGTATGCCGGAAATGACAACAATAACAACCGGTAACAGTGCAGGAAGACATAAAATAAAGCAGTGAACAGGAAAAAATGGCACAACGCAAACGTCACTTTTTGCCACAGCATCTTTTCTATTTTAACACATTCACCGTTGCAGGAAGGCGCTGTCAACTGCATCTGTGTACGCACCATATACCATGCATGTTTTGTTATTGTTGCACACCTTGTTAGTTGCATTTAGTACACGTGTAAGTGCAAAGTTGCCGATTGTCACTAAGCGTATTTTGTGGCCGATCCCACTTCGCACTCGAAACGCAGGCGCACACCCTCACTCGCACACACGCCCGGCACTGAAAGTCATTCAATAATGCGCAGATTCATGGTGAGGGGAAGTGACAGCAAACCGGTATACAACACTGTGGGGAGTAGTGTGTGCTGCAAGCGTGCGTTTGCTCTGTCAGCAGACAGTTGGATAGGTGAAAGGCAGCTAGGCGCTTGCTTCCAGTATGCAAAATACATTTCTTAAATGAAATATGATTTTAAATATTTTATTTCATATTTTAAAATGATGAGTTTATTACTGAGGGAATTGAAATAGTGCACAACAGTCCGGCAGCTTTATTTGTTGTTTAAAAATAAGTTTTTTTTGGGTTACAGAATTGGAAGCTACAAATGTCTTCTGCTACAACTACATATGAAGTACAAGGAAATGTGAAAATTAAAAAAAATATTTCATAAATAATATGAATGTCCAAAATTGTGTGCCAAACATGCATGGGATAGAAATTGAGAAGATTTTCTTGTACCAATAAGAATTAATTTATTTTTAAAATATTTTTAAATGTGAATTTCTTCAAATATCAAATAAGCTTTGATGAGCAAATTTTTGTTTTTAATATTTTCAATGTTATATATACTATATATAATCTT
>NW_017537267.1:910752-975950 GCF_001853355.1 Bactrocera latifrons | reverse complement strand
TTATCTAATATTAATTTTTTTTATTTTAATTTAAATTTTAAAATAGACAGAAAACAAAACAAAAATATCGCATGTAGGCTAAAATAATATCCAATCAAATTTGACTCTTTGACGAAACAAATTTGAGTCTTAGCATAAAACTCAACGAGAATAGAGCTAAAAAAAGATAAGCTTACATTCATCAAACGCAAAAGCACTAATGCTGAAGGGGCGAGTTTATTAATAGAACGTCGAAACAGTCCAGTAATCTAGTTAATATCGCTGCAAAATTTAGTGGAAAATCGCTGAAGACAGTGACAGCACTGAAGGTCATAATCCAAGCCAAAACTATTAAAAGGTGTTTGGAAAATATGATCGTTGTATGTTCGTATTGGCATTAAACTGAGTATATTTTCTAGCGGACAACACAAATTTGTATTAAAATATTGAAAAAGTTTGTTTTTTCGTTTGTCCGGGTCAAATTTGATCAGTTGGTTAATATCAAAAATATCAATTTCTTCTTCTTCTTGTTTTTTTTGTTATTTTTATTTTCAAAAGGATTCCTAACATGAAATAAAGTTTGTGCCGCTAGGAATACCTTCAAAACTGAGGTCCTGCTTCTATTCGAACCACATGTTTCAAAGTATTCTTTAATTCTTAATTTGTTGAACTATATTCAATATCATTATCTCGAACACTACAAGAGACCGTTCGCTTGATTCATTTATATGCATGGTATATTAGCATAGGATGTTTTGCTTTCAGATATCTAGAGAACTCACTACACATTGAGGTTGGTTAATAACGATGACTTCTTTCCTATTTAAGGTTTTATCTACTATTATTTGTCTCAGCAAATGGCAATTTCGAACACTTAGCTTTTTCGCCTAACTGTTTTGTAATGTCATAAAATAGATATGAGAATAAAAACATATTAAAGAGCAAGGATCGACAAAGCGAAAAATTAATTTCGGTAAGTCTCCGACCTACCATAGTAAAACACATTTGATTTTGAAAAATTCATTTATTTTATTCAACATAGTACCCTTCAAGGGTAATATACTGATTATGATTTGTTTTTTTGCGATAAAATAGGTCTCAGATTCTGCGATCAATTCTTTATTCGACGAAAATTTCTTCCCAGCGGCATTCTCTTGAGATCAGATATGAGAACATAAAACGTCGCTGGGAGCCAGATCTGGAGAATATGAAAAATGCAGAAGGAGTTCGAGGGTCAGTTATGGCCACAGTTTTCACTGACTTGTGACACAGTGCATTGACTTTCTTTTTCTTTAAAAGCAATCGTTTTTCGGCGGTTTCGTTCTCCAAACGATCTAGTACCGCTATAAAATAGTCGTTGAGTGATGGTCCTGGTTCTTCCCTTTTCAAGGTAGTCAAAAAAAATTATTCGATAACTGTGGCGTTTTACCTTGCTTTGGAGCTGATTCATCGTGTGCAATCCACTCAGATGACTCCCGATTGAACTTCGGAGAGAAATGACGGGGTCATATTTTATCTATACCAAATATTGACGCAAGAATTCGGATTACTCTTGAACATCTCCAAACACTGCTCCAAATCATGGCTTTCGTCTTTGTTTTTGGTCAAATGTCAACTCGCGCGGCACACACTTTGCACAGAGCTTTCTCATACATAAATGTTCTTCCTTAGGTCAGTTGATAACTTTAGAGTGCTTGCTATCTCGAACAACTTCAGTTTACAGTTATCCAAACTTATTTAGTGGATTTAGTTTTTTAATATTTTTGTCGTTAACAACCTCTTTTGGGTGTCCACTGCGTTTAAAGTATTCTGTGCTCATTTGACCACGTTTAAAGTTAGCATATCAATCCTTGATGGTGGATCTTCCTGGAACAGTGTCCGAAAACTCATCATCAAGCCAAGTTTTTGCTTCAAGTATATTTTTTCCTTTCAAAAAGCAATATGTTAACGGCTTGGGTTAGGTTAGTCTGGTAGGCCAATAAGCCATGCATAGACCAGTTTGGGATATTGTCTGCCGTTTTCTCGTTTTGTCAGCCCCATCCTGCGGGAGTATGTCGCTGCTAGTTGGGGACCAGTTAAGATTTCCAAAAAAATATAATAACAAGAGATGCTGCACTCAAAATGATATACAAGGAGCGTTCCAAAGTAAACATGATCTTAAAAAAAAGAACAGAACAAATGGCTTTTTCGGCGAAATCAATTTTTTTTTTTACAAAATAGTCTCTTTCCGCTTCAATACAACTTTTCGCACAGTCCAAAGCATGTCGAACGAGTGTTTTAGCTCGTTGGCCGGTATGGGCGCCAGTAAGCAGGTGCAAGCCTTTTGAATGGCCTCTACGTCTACGTAACGCCCTTCTTTCATGGTCAAATGTATTTTTTCGAAAAGAAAGATATCGCACGTTACTATATCAGGTGAATACGGGGAGTGGTTAAAATGTGATTTTTGGTGAAATAATTTTTGGTGAATAATCAAAAATTGCTCAGAAACCACTTCGATTATTGGTTTCTGAGCAATTTTTGATCGTCAGTCAGTTTTTAGTAAGCCCAACTGTTCCGCTAAAATGTGATAAATCGATGTTTTGGAGATTTTCCTTGAATTCATTCCATGAATTTCAGTGATGGTTTCGGCTAATTTTTGATGAATTCACGCCCAGATTCGATGGAATTTCCGGTGATCACGGATTTTGATTGGCTCACATGTTCATCGTCATTTATATATTCACTACCATTTGAAAACGTTGAAACTACTCGTGCACTCTGCTACGGGATAGATAATCATCGCCATAAAATTGTTTCATCAATTCAAACGTTTTGGTAAAGGTTTTAACAATTTTAAAACAAAATTTAATGTTGGCTCTTTGTTCGAAGCTCCTTTTTGCACCGATAACACAAACATCCTGACATTTAAAACGCAATAACTTCACTTCCAATCAATGAAATGTCATGAAATTCTCACTGGACAATCGATAAAGATATCAGATTCTAACGCACCAGTCGACACATAGATGGCGCAATCAGGGGGCGCTAGATTAGAAAAGTTCTGTTTACTTTGGAATGCACCTTGTAAGTCACAAATTAATGATCCGACAGCTGTCAAACTTACACGCACCTTATGAATGTTAGGGCTAACCTAAAATTATGAGGAGTTAATTATAGTAGCGCCAACTGGAAGTTAAACCGGGGATTTCTCAATTGAACTATTATTTTTTTTCATATGTAATTTCTTTTGGCAATTGTTCTCAACGAAGATTTTTCCACGAATTGAAAAAAAAAAATAGAAGTCAATCAGAAAGCGAAGAACATATAAAAATTACTACATTCTTCCTAAAATTCTGTTCTCCGCATTATAACTGCTTTAGTGCTTGTACCTTAGTACTTAATCTCTTCATACTTACGATAACTGCAATCCTTGACTAAACAAATGTATGTGTGTATGTAGGAATCCATATGTATGTATACATATATTTAAATGAGAAGCGACGGAGGCGAATGAAGTTGTGACACTTAAGTATGCAGCTGAATCACTTTTCACAGATTTATGCCATTGTTTGCATTTTCGCTGTAACTTAATTTTACAGCTCACTTATAGTATATTTCGCCAATTTGTTGTTATTGCAGATTTGCGGTCCTCTGAAATTGGTGTTTCCCAAGGAGCCAAGCTATCTCAATATGATCTAACATAAGGAATGCTTACATATTATAAATTTGTACTCTCAAGTATATCCGCAGTGCACTTCAAGCTCAAAGGAAATATGCAATATGTCCTTCTGTGTGTGTGTATGTGTGTGCAAATGTGCATGTGTGGGCGCAATGTTGCATGCAGCCAGGCACTTATGCATTTAATATAGTACATGAAATATTGTGATTAGGTTACAACTACTTATTTGCTGCAAGCAGCAGAGCAGCAAGCTGAAGGATAACTGCTGCGTTGCATCGTGGAGTGTGAGTTGTATTTGTATGTAAATAGCAGGGATGCCATAAAGCATAAGGGTGTGTGTGTGTGTGTGTGTGTGTGTTTGTTCTTAAGCATATGCTAAATTCTTTCAAGCAATTCACTTTCTTGCTGATTTTTTCGCGCATATGCTTTAAGTCGCTTTTTCTTTCTCTACTAACGTTAAATCTTCAATGGTCGTCAAGGCTGTGGTGTTGCCACATGAAATGTTATTATAGATCGGTCAGCAATACATCGGCCCGCCGTTTTGTTGTCCTTCAGATGGGTAATTGCTATTCGAACTTCTTCATGCTTGGGCAATGGAACTTCTGCTTCAACGTCGTGGATTGGGGAATCAGGTTCACTATCTCCTGTTGTTATGGGAATTCAGTAGACTGGAGAAATGTTCCGCCCCGTAATTTCAGTGTCTTCTGTGCATCAATCACTAGATCATCTCTGGGGGTTCTACAAGAGTACGCACCGGTCTTGAGACCTTCTGTTAGTTGGCGTATCTTTTCGTAGAATTTTCGTGCATCACCCCTGTCAGTCAGCTTCTCAAGCTCTTCATACTCACACTTTTCGGCAAGAAAATCGTTCCGCTACCTGTTGTGACTGCAGCTTCTCTATGTCGAACTGCTTTACGTGCTTTTTCCTACACAAAGACGGGGGCGTATCTTCGCTTGCACAAGATAGTTCGAGTCAATGTCATTCGTCTACCTCAACATGATCGATCTAGTTGGTGGTTTATCGATCCGGAGACCGCCAGGTACCTTGATGAATTGTCTTATGTTAGATTCTGGAAGGCATCATTGGTCATATCGTCTTTCTCTTCAGTCGGGGAGTGAACGCAAATCGGCGATAGGTCGAAGAACTTCGCTTTGATACAGATTGTGGCTAGATTTTCATCCATCGGGGTGGATGCCAGAACTCTGCGACGGGGTCTCCCTCCCACCACGAATCGTGATAGTCTCATTTCAGATCTTGTCCCATCCATCGCACTTCTTGGTGATGTTGCACCTTCTCACATTAAGTCATCTAAAAACGGATGTTTTTTTTAGCTAATCAGAGGATATTTGGTCTAAGACCAGAAGTTGTGAGCACCTTGAGTCATATATAAAGTAATCGATTCTGACCACTCCCAAGTGAATGGCGCTCAGAATACTTTCTTCCCTTTATTGAACTTCTACACATCATTGTGATAAGAAAAGCTGCTTCCATAACTCCACCTCGGTAGAAAATCTATTAGAGATTTTATATTTGCTGTTTAAACCCATCTATGCAATCTTATTAGCTATCATTTGTTGGATTTTAAATCTCATTGTTTGCTATTAAGAAAGGAGGTCTCAAAACCTCAAATTTGTAAAGTAAGTGCTTACAAAAGTCATCAATATTTATAAACGTTTTCCAAACTCTAATTTTTGGCAGAACTTTGACTAAGTGGAAACACAGTTCTATTCCAAAACCTTAATCAAAATTTTTCCTTTGAGACCATTTTTTGTCTTTGGTTCCTCTTGTTTTAGTCCACAATCATTCACGAATTCTGAAATTTTGATTTACGTAATAAAAAAATATAATCAAAGCAAAAAACCAATTCTAAAATTTAGACCATAATACCAGGCAACTTTAATGAATTTATCAGAACGTGGCAACACTGTGCCACTCCACCCATTATTCAGTCGACTACACAAGTAATAAATTCTTCCTCTTTTACATACATATGTATGCCTTAAGTATTTCGCTTTTTTGTGCTCCAATTTTTTCATCCCACCCCATGCTATTTGCACTGCTTGTTGTCTTTGGCAAATTGCGGCAATGGACACGATAATTTAGATGTGCATCTGTGTGGATAAAATGACCTTTAGCTGCGGTTTGGCCGGCAGCTTTATTCACTGCAACACGCCAGCGTTCCGAAACGGAAGCGAAGTGGAGCAAATGCGTTGTAGAAGTCATAAACGACCGAAAAAAACAGCAACAACAGCAAAAACTAACAAGGTGACAGTAAGCAGTTTGTGTGGCAATATGGCGAGTGGTGTATGGCATATGGCAAGTAGAGCCTTGTATCGCTGTCTTGTGTGCGGACATCTTCACTGTGTATGTGTGTTTGCTCCCTGGTATGTGTTTATATGGGCGCGTGATTATGTGTCAGACATACTATGAGCATCTCGAGAGCTCTTCGCTTTACTGCAAGCGTTGCACAGCGTTTCTTGACTCGCCTGCTGCAATGGCTCCGCCATTGTTTCAGACATTAAAATGCAAATTCGATTTGATGCAGTCACTGCCGTTAGTTTCCACTTGACAATATTAAATATAATATATACATACATACATGCGCTGTCCGCAATCGCTGTTGCATTCAAGCTTTCGAACTGTTAAATTATGTTTTTATTAGATCGGATAATTTATTTAATAATTTTTGATTTATAGTTATACATACTTGTATGTCTACATATAATATTATTATGAGTGCCATCATAAAGCAAATTATTATATGTATATTAGGTCGGGTCGATTTTTTGTTTATAATATATAAAATCAACCATGTTGGAAATGTTCATTGTGAGCCACTTTATCAGAGATACTATGTGCCTAAAACTGGTTTCAAGACAGCGATTGAATGGAATTACGAATTTAAGTCTATTTTTTATTGTATTATTAAATTTATATTTTTGAGGTCGGTTGGCAAGATTTCTCCAAGACTACTCAACCGATCTTCATGTCTTTGTAGTACAATTATTAAAGACTTGAACAAAGGTTTTTTTTTTCGATTACAGATATTTGAAAAAAAAAAAATATCGACACTTTCACTGAAATTTTAATTTTTTTTTCAGTTTTTTTCCTTCGTCAAAGTTAAGGTTTTATCCAAAACACGTATGTATATTTTTACTTTTGATGAGCCTCTAAGGAGTTCACCGGAAATGGCGTTGCAATGGCCGAGTTGAAAACATTTTTTTCAAAAATTTCAGATTTCCTTTGTGTATGTTTGCAACAATACAAAATTCTAAAAAAATCCAAATGAGAAAACAAATTTTGAAAAAAGTTTTTTTTTACCCGAGGAAACCCATGTAACCCCTTAAAGCGAAGTTTAAAAAATCTGAATAATCCGTTGTATGGGAGATAAGTTATATACTTGTACGATCTTATCGATTTCGACAAATGATCAATAGAATATCACATGCATCAACGTATTAAATTTCATTCGGACATTTTTGGTTTTTTTTTTTTGACTCCCTGTAAATCAACCCACTCTAATATATTTTTATGTAGGTCATGAAATTTTCTTCCAAATATAATATAGAGATAGCATATATTTATAGCTGTTAAAACGATTTAACTCTACTTTGCTCTCGGTTGGTTAAACGATTTGCCTGCGAATGGATTGATATGCGTTTATGTGTATGTGTGCACTTTATACACATCATTTACCATCGGCCTTAAGTGTACTATAAATCATTTATTGTCAATATTATCACGCAAATTTTCTAATATATAGCGCAATGTACAATTTTATATTGATTTATCTGCTCAATCAGAAAATCTACGAGCATATTGGCGGTTCACAATAACAAAAAAAAAAAAAAAAAAAACTACGAAGCGAATGTTAAAATTTTGTATTGACATGGAGGTTGCCTTTCTAAAGACCTAAACAGCCAAATTAATTCTGTCAGTAACGAAAAATGAGTTACATTGTGGAGACACTATTAAAAAGTGACTATTTGTAGTGCTCTATGGGTAGAGGAAATCATTGTTCCATATTTCTTCAGAAATGAGGCCGACAATAATGTTGCAGTCAATGGGAAGGCTGTAGAACTATAATTAATGACTTCCATGCCTAAATTTGAGTATGCTGCTAACGGAATATAGCTAGAGTCAACGAAACACACCATACAGCCGACAAAACAATTAATTTAATGAAGGAAACTGTCGCGTCTTGTACCTGTGACATGGATTGGCCTCCACGATCATGCGATCCTAGACCGCTGAACTGTTTTTATAAGGTTCCAGAAATAGCTTTATTTGATCATTCTACTGCGGTCTCAAATCATTTTTAAAATATAATGGCAAACCCCTAATTTTTTAGAAAGCTATATACTTGGCTGCAAAATTATATTATAAGCGTTTTTTACGAAAAGAACATATTTAAAAAAAACTCTTTTAATCAAATGGGAATTGTTAGTACTAGTATCTAAATTTTTAATTTTACATAAAGTTTTCTTTAAGCTTTGCATGGCACAAACCAATTGCTTGTCGAGTGTGGAGTCACTACAGTCAGCATTGCTGGCGATATTACCTTCCCTTTACCCATATCCTTATGCTGCCATGAAAATAATGGCATGCTTCGTTGTTTGATTGATTACTATATGGAGCAATGTGAGCTCCAACTTCACTTCAAGTGCTGCGATTAGGTGCGCGGTATAGTCTTTGTAGCTTCGAGAATTGCAGACCTACCGAAGTCTGCGATGCTTTCGATGGCCGAGCAATCGCTCCATAAGTAACAATAAGCCTTACTATCATGGTATACTGACACCTGATGGTACTTTTGTTACTGTATCAGGATCTACCGGCCAAGCGTCTGCATACCATGAGTACTTTGTTAGTTTTAGACAGTGTTATTCTAACACGCCTATTCCACCGTAAAGTAGAGTCTAATGTGAGACCTAGATATTGGACCTACGGGGCTCCATAGTAGGGGGGATAGAACTCAAGTCTGTGGGCATCCTCTCGTAGTACTAGGCAGTACAGCCTCTATCTATCTGCCTATTGGAGCTGTCATATTCCTTTTCTCCGGCGCTCTAATGACTGTTGCGTGGGACGCATTGTCAAAAGCACTAAAAAGGCGTATATCGGAACCTCGCCATTCCCCAGGGAATTCTGGTGTTCAGCCGTAAGTTAGTGCAGAGAAATTGTACCCACCTGCTCTGCACTCCTACACGGACGATATTTTTTTATACAACATGTAATGAGACATGTACGTAATAAGTTCATTCGATCTCAAAATCTCCACCGGATAGTAGCGAAGCAGCACCGCCATTCGTATGCTTTTAAAGGCCTCCGGATATTTGCACTGACCCTCAAACATTGAGAGGGGAATTTGAACGGAGCGTTATTCTCGACACCCGATGGCTGGTTCCTCTTATGTCACTTAGAACTCGGAGATTCATGTGGCATTATTTGCCCACTCTTCTACTTCATGGTTTGCCCTATTAAAGTCAGTGGTGCAGCCCTTTCGCTACCTCGTCTCTAAATATTTCAGATTTTTCAGCTCCTCTCGTCAGGCCTAACCCAAATTTTGCAGCTCACTAAATACACATAAAATAGAGTGATAGCTTTCATTTCCAAATTTCTAAACTCCCCCGACTTGCATGCATATATTTCTTAATTACTCGGCATTACTTTTGAAATTTAATTTCTATGAAAGGTTCATAAATTCTTGCAAAACACCAATAAAAACAATAGCCCTGCTAAACTCCTCGGAATGTTTGCTTTGTCGTTGATGGTCGACCGCACACTGTATACACAAAACTGACCGAAAACTTGCAGCAAATTCACACATTTTTGTGTGCTCGGACAAATAAAGTGCTACGAACGCAGGGAAGGAGAGCAAGATGGGCTGCCGAAATGTCGAAGAACAAAAACAATGGCGAATTAAGCGTTTATGTGCGTCCACATGTACATGTGTGTGTGTGTGAATGTGTGGGAGAGAGTGTTGATGAAATTCCTCATTTCAACATAAAAGCGAACTGGCGATGCAATTTTAGATCGCCTCAGCTTATGTACGTTGTGCCAACAATCTTTACATACTCTATTTGATGAAATTTCAAGAAATGAAATGACCTCTGCAATTATAAAGGTTCTCTGTGTTACAAAATAACGGATGATCAGGGTGAACGTAAAGTAGTAAATGTGTCTCTGCCTACAAGGGTAAATACAAAGAGTTCGTAATGAAATTAAGAAATTTCAATTAAGACTGTAACCCACTCCGAATACAAACTGATACAAAGCGTTGAGCAAAAATTGCTTGCCTCACACAGACGTTTGTGTCCCGGTAGGGATCTTGTACTTACTCTGTTTTTGTAGATTTGAATTTTCTGAAAATTGCATATATGAATATGAAGGCTAGAATTATACTCGCATGTTATATAAATATAAAAAAATTTTAGACCTGATCTTAAAATTACGATAGATTTAACAGTTTAAGAGCAAATCTTCCTTTTACAAGTCAAACGTTGTATCAATATTATAATATATAGGCTTTGAACTAACATCCTATCTATGAATCGCTTTGAATATTTCCGAAACAATTATTTCAGATATCTTTTTGAGAATTTGTTTCTAATTTCTATTATACTTAGTCAGCATACTAGGTTTCGAAAGTCATTTTAAATCTCCGACCCATCCATATTTTCATCATTTGTCGTCGGTTTGGACAGTAACCGATTTTAAGTGACTTGATCGTAATGCTATCTGGAGTCTTCTTACATTGAAGTCTCCAAAACAGACACTGAATACGATAAAAGGAATTTAGTAATTTTGTTTTAAGGGATGAGGGTGTAGTTACGAAATACTCTTCCACTTTACATATACGTTTAGTAGCCAGATATTGAATGTAAGAATAACTGTTAGTACATTTTTACCAATTTTGGTTTCCACAAAGTCAAATGAACTGAAGGAATTGAAAAGTCTGTACCCTGACACGGCACATTTAAATTATTTTTAATAAATATAAATATATAAAGGAAGGAGAGCGGAAGGAAGCGGCTGTTGTCGAACTCTTCTACGATCACACCAGTTTTATTATATTTGGTTTATCTTGTAACACTCAGTAGGTGTATTGTTTTTATAACCTGAACAGAATGTACTAAGTTTGACACGAAGTTTGTAACATCCAGAAGAAAACGTCGGAGATCTATTCGAGATATATCGATCTCAAGTTTTATACACATTCTTTTCTTCTCAAGAGGCTGCTCGTTTGCTGGAGCCGCCCATGTCGTACAACTATAGCATTTAACTAACCGATCCAACTCAAATCTTTGTATGAATTTGGATTTTTTATTTTATTTGACAATGTGTCATCACGAACTTTTACTTATATTCTTATCTTAAACAATGCTATATTCACCAAAAAAGTTGAAGGCAAATCCTTGCATGAAGCACTTCATTATTTGACAGGATATCTCTGCATATTCTCATGAAATTTCGCTTGTTACCATATCCAAAGAGATATTTCAAATTCAGTTTAGCAGATAATTGACATTTGAACTGACCAACAACAAGATGCTATGCAAATTGGGCCTGTGAAAGGTATATCTTCAATGTGGCTAAAGTTGAGGGGTTACATGAATTTCGAAAAATCGAATTTTTATTTTATTTATTGTCTTATTAAATTCTATAACACCTCTAAAATATTGCTCTAAATGTTCAAGTTGATCCCAGTAATAGTTCCTAATATAACAGATACAGCCTTGAGAACTTGCGTATTTGAGGCTAGTTAGGCTAAGTGCGCCGCCTTTAAACACGTTTTTCTCGAAACTGTATTTTTGTAGTTGATTGGCTAGATTTCTTGACAACTACTTAATCGATCTTCATGAAATTTTACACATGGACGAAACATTTTTTCGATTAAAATTATTAAAGAAGAATCGCAAATTTTTTTGGTAAAATGTCTGCCAAAAATACAATTTTTATTTTTTTTTTCTTCGTTCAATCACGTATTTTTCACTTTAGATGATCCTGCAAGAGGCTATACTGCCAACGCGTTCGCACTTTTTTCCCAAAGGCCATCGGAAATGTCGACGCAGTGGCCGAGTTAAAATTTTTTTTTTCTCAAAAATCTCAGACTTTCTTTGTTGATTGTGTATGTCTGTAACAATAAAAAATTCGAATAAAATAATTAATTTTTTATATGAGACTTTTTTTTTGTAAAATTGCTGTTTTTTATCCGAGGAAACCTTTGTTACCCCTTTACGCTTTTTCCTTTTTTTAATTTGATCTCAATTAGGAGATAGAACTTTCACTTATTTTATTTCTGTAGTTCCATAACATGGCCCTCAGATCATTTTCTAATGGTATTTTAATATAATTTTTCCGCTTACTCTCGGTTATGATACTGCTTGAGATTTATAAGTTAGGATCTACGAAATATAACAAAGCGTGGTCAGATATTCATATTCTTCAAAAGTCGTTGAACTTCACGAATTGATCACGTTTCCCAAACTACTAAATTAACTCTACTCACCGCTCTAAAATGAAAATAAATAATTTTCAATACCTTTCAATATTTCCTTAAATGAACAATTGTAATAACGGCCTATCTACATACATGCAACAAGCAAACCGTCTATCTGCAAATTATTATTTTTGTTCATAACGTGCGAGTTCAAGCGTTGGAGCCGACTTTTAAGTAGAACAATGAAAAAGGAAAGAGATAATGTTTTGATAGCTTTTGCCAAAAAGCATTTACCAGCATTTCCAAACAAAGAAAAAATATACAACAACAAAACAAAAAACTCAATGCAAGCAAATGGGCAGTTGGATCGGTTTATCGTGGCAATGCAAATTTTAGCTTCGGTTTTAGCAAATGGAAAATTTAATTTGAATAGTTTTGAACATGTCGCTATAGGAAAGTTTTAATATAATTGTTTATCCCATTGTTTTGATATTTTTCATATATGTACATACTTACACACCCATAAGCAATTTTATGACCGTTGAAAGTCAAAGCACTCAGCATTGCTTCGGGCTACTGCAGCATTTTTTCTGTACTGCTGCGTAATGTAATGCAGTAAAATTATTGGTACAATAATGAAAATAAATTCTTAGCTGAAGCCGAAAATGGATCGTGCCATACAGAGCAGTTCAATTTGAGAGTTTACAATTAAATGTGAAGCATTTTGTTGCCAATGCGGCAAACTGCAAGGATAGAAGAAGAAGAAAGTATGTGCCTCCCGCCTTGCGCTTACTTTTAGATTTTGCACTATAGAATAACAGCAGAAGTAACTGCCAAAAAGCCAAATTACAACACTGATTGTAAGCCGGTTGAGTGTAGACATGTAGACAGCAGCTGCAAAACAATTAGTGCAATGCCAAATGCAACTTTCTCTGCTGTGAAAACTACGAAAGCTCGCAAAGTTACGCTGGATGAGCATTAAGGTAATGCAATGCAGCAACAACTGTAATGTCTATGTAAGCCAATGTAATCACAACAAAAATTTCACTTGGCACTGGCTGTGTTTTTAATTAAGCTATTGTACGGCTAGATAGTGAAACAACACACATATATGTATGCGTGAACAAATTTTACAGAGCAAATTCTTCTTACAGATTCCTTAAAGGCATATTCTATTTTATAGACCCGAATTTCGAGCGATTTTTGGCAATTCATAAAATAAAATGCGTCATTGGAAAGAAAAATGGGCGTGTCGCCGTCGCCATGATTTCTACACTTGTGTTCATCTAAAAAAATAAAATAATGATGGACTGCTGAAGTTCGAATGTGGCTATCTCAGGAAGTATGCAAAACTAAAAACAAAAAAAAAAAAAAAAAATAAAAAATGATAATAAAATGGCAGCTAANAAAAAAAAAAAAAAAAAAATAAAAAATGATAATAAAATGGCAGCTAAGAAAAAACAATAGTTGATTTCTTCACAAATTCTTTAACTTTGGCGAATTTTTTAAATAAGTGTTTATTTTCGAATATAATCACAATACAAATTTATGTTTTCAAGTTTTGCAAAATGCAACAATTATAATCAGAATTCTTTATTAAACATTAATCTATTTTTACTGGGCCTAATAAGAGGCGACTAAGCAAATAATGGAGATCACTATAAGAAACTACCTGAAAAAACAGTAAACATGTATAAGTATAATGTCAGTAATGTATAGTATTTGTATATTAAGTCTTAGTTCAATATAAAATGGATTTTTTTATTATTATTTTTCAATTATGCCTCGTATATAAAAATAAAATACTAACAACAATTCTAGTCTAATTAATTAGTAGAAATACTTAAAAGCTAAATGTTAAGAAAAACATTTAGTGCTACTGTTGTCTTACTAGTTCGGAAGGCTTCTTGCGTTTCAACCGGATTTCTCGCTCAGCAGTTTCAATGAGTCTGGAGGCTTCCTCATTAACGTGCTAAGCCTCAGTTCGGGAGACTTTACTATTTTGGAGATTTCATTTACCACTGAATTCACGCCTAGATCACGGTGCTGATCAGCAGATCTAAAGGTACAAAGATGCGTTAACTAAAGTCCTTAGTACCTTACTTAGAAAGCGCTGAATGTTGGTAATACAGCTTTGACTTGAGGAACTCCATAGTATATAAAATTAAATATTTCTATATAATTTTGGAAACAGTTAGTAAAAGTCATGTAGTCTAAGATTTTGGGGTGAATAACTTCTAGTTTTTCATTTATGCCAGTTCTAGCATATTTAAAAAATTGTAAACGAAGTTGGCTGCGTTTGTTTGACTATACTCTAAATACCATATTTCCTTTAAATAGTTTTCAATAGATTTTCAGATCTGTTTGGTCATATGTTGACTTGGCATTTTGAATATCTTTACGTATTTAATACCTTTATACCGAGGCATATGCTACGCCCGATTAGATACATATATGTAAAGGGTAATCTATTTCGAGGTTCCTTTACACAGATACTTCAAATTTTATAGGGAATGCTTTTCATCATTCGAAGAAACATTCTTTGGCATTAAGTTTTTGAAGAGTATCTCTTCCAAATGTTGGCCGCAGCCACGTGTCGGATGGTCCATCCATTGAATCCAATTTTCAATTACTCTCTCGAGCATTTCGGCTGATTACTGGTGAATGGCACGTGTGATCTTTTGCTCTAATAGGCTTTAGATTTTACATATACTCTTGTGATATCACACGATCTTGGTGGTCTTTTGCAAGCCTCATCGCTGAAAAAAATTTGGATCTTATTGGAACTTTTGAAAAAAGCACTTGGGAAGGTCGGGTGACTTCAGCTCTTGCACAAGCTGTATTTTGTACGCTTTCAATTTAGGATCTTTTAGTAAAGTGCGCCATACGTCAGTCCGAGTTGCTGCGAACTGTATACTCTCAGCAACGGCTGCTATCTTTTCTTCACTGCGTGCTGGACGTGGTCTATTCGATAGAAAAAAAAAAAAATACATGACAGCTTGACACGAAATTGAAATTGCTATCAGTTAGACCTTTTGAATTACCTGACTATGATGACGTCATTAGATTTGTAAAAAATGTGCATGTAAAAGATTTCTCTACGAGCCTTTACTCCCTCAAATGATCGCCGCTTGACTAAGTGTTCAGTTTCGGTTTTATTTACTTTCGCCAAAATAAGAACGCATTAACATTAGAATATAAAGTAAAATCGAATTTCCAGACATGTACTACAGAAACTAGCTTATACCAATCGACCAAATTTTAAACGTACTAACATGGAAAGTACATTTTCACGTATTTTAATACAAATCTTTATTATTGCCTTCTAAATAAGGTTCTAAGAAAAGTATGCCAACGCTTAAACCAATTTCCATTCCGTGCCTTCAGGGAATCTTGAATTTTCGGCTTTGTCGTACGTTACTATAGGCGTACGTTACTATAGGCTCCTCAGCTACGTTGTCAAATATCTCTTTTTCAGCCACTCTTTGCCGTCGTTTTAGCAAAAGATTCAATTCTTTTAGTAGTTGGAGCATTACATTACCCCTTTTCTACCCAAACCATTAAACAAAGCGGAACAAATGCTTAACTTATCTGCCGTTCAATTTCTCATCACTAGATAACCATTGAATCAGAATTTTAAATAAATAAGTTGTATGAATTTATACACCACATAATAAACATAAAAGCGCTACTTAAAGTCAGCTTAAACTTCTAAGAGCTATCCACAATATTTTATAACTTAATTTCCTATTTATAGTATATTGTAAAATAACATGAACATCGTATAAATTCCAATTTCTTTTTAACAACTTTTAATGCGGCTGCCGTCTTAAATCGTCTCAAGTTAATTGCACTGACCTTTATATTCGCCATTTATGCGTTATTACTCGTCGACAGCATATTTACATACTATTTAATAGC
The DNA here is from genome assembly GCF_001853355.1 of Bactrocera latifrons. Lineage (NCBI taxonomy): Eukaryota > Metazoa > Arthropoda > Insecta > Diptera > Tephritidae > Bactrocera > Bactrocera latifrons. The sequence continues at coordinate 959,955 of NW_017537267.1, read as the reverse complement.
GTGCAGTAGAACACAACTGCCATAAAATGGATCGGCACGCGCTCATGCCGAGCACGCAACGTCCAAGCCGAACACATAAAAGACGTTGAATAGGAAATCTTTGCGGACAAGCGCGAGCAAGGTCACACCCCGAAGAAGCCATTCGGCTGGTAATGGCCTGTAAAACGAACATAATTTTAATTCCTTTTAAACTTTCCGAGATCCCTCACTCTCACTTTCACTTTTAGCACTTTTCCTCTCCTACTCCTTCCTTCTGGGACACTAATTCAATATTGTTGAGCGAAAATTTATGTTCAAAAGTTTTAAGTAATTCGAATACTTAAAAAATTGCCCAGCTAAGGAATTTTGTGCTTATTTAGATAAATAAATAAAAAGCATGTAAAATAGCTCAGTTTAAAAATGAGTGGACTGGAGAAAGTGAGCGTGCTTCTTGGCAAGGCCATGCAAAAATACCGACAATAAATTCAAGATGTTGCTATTGATGCGGTAATCAGTTGTTGCTTACAACAGCAATGAAAACTTCGAATATTCATGGTACGCCATTTATAGACTGTGTATAAGTGTTGTTGTGCTGTAAACCCAAATCATGCAATTAACAATTTACAGTAAATAGCTCTTCAACTGGCTTTGGCTTACCTAAGTGTGTGTACTCCAATCAATTAAAATTCAGCGGTTTAGAAATGAGAGGCCACATTATGCCTGCCGCCATTTTCAAACGATTTGACGCTGCTAAGTTGGAGAAATTAATATTTTGGAGAGGAAAATTAAGCGTTTTTGGTAATTATTGCTAACAGCGCTTATTTATTGCGCATAAGCTCGTATTGACTATCATTATTATGATATAATTACGATTCGGAGTACTTGAGCTTTATTGAATGCGAGATTGTGTGTTTCATTTTGGGAACATTGCCGTCGCTAAGTCTATAGTCTTAAGTTATCTTAAATGTTCAATAGTCGAAAAGGTCTTTCCGTATTTCTAACAGTTTACACTTTCCATTTAAAAATTTTCAGGTAGGTTTTAACGGGTTCGACAACAGATTTACTTTTTTTAATCATATCCAGCACAATTGGTCGCTTGACGTGTGACTCCCAATACTGAAACAAGCTCTGCGTTTGAAATGAACCCTCATCGAGCAACGTCTATAATTCACCGTTTTCGAAGGCTTTTTCCTTTCTTTTCCTTCCAGCGCTGGTTCAAACCCAAAATAGCTCAGCTGCTTCGAGCGGTCATCCCAGAACGTCATTAAAGAGCAAACAAAATTACAATAGGTACTAACATTGTGATATAAGTTGATATTAGAACCGGTGCTATGTTACAAGAACTTCGTCTTTATTTGGACAAAAACTTAGTGTAATGTCGTAACCTGTTTAAAAGAGTTATTATATATTTTTTAAGAGCTGCTTAGTGGAAGTTCCACAGTTTAGATCCCTTTATGTAAGTGATAGTTAAAAATGTCAAATATCGAATTATGACCAAATATCTAAGAAATGTTTTTGAAAGGTACATCTTTAAAAATATAAAAACGTTGCTTCGTTAAATCCTCTACACCAGACTATTTACCTAATAAGTTTTTACCTTCTCTCTTCGCGATATTTATACATATCATCTTTACAGTGAGGTAAACGATGTTATGGGCTTTTTCAAAATGGTGTTTTATGAGAAGAGGTTGAGGTTTTATTATGCCTATTTTAAATTAAGCGGATAGGTATCGTAAAAAGGTTATGTACAAGAGAAACATTGCAATAGAAAAGGTGATAAAAAATTATCTTTGAAAGATTTTTTGATGCTATTTTGGGGAAGTACTCAAAGAGCGAGAAATCTCCGCTTACAAAGATGAAACCAAAAAAAAAAAAAAAACTCGGAGCTGAGAAATTAAAGTCTTGGGTATGATTCTTTTGATAGTCAATTAAATATAAGATAAGTTATAGATTGAAACATATTAATGTATATCGTTAATGGGTACACATAGTGTGTCAGCCTAAAAACGGAGATGAAACCCAAAAAAATGTGTCCTAGTTGATTTTATCTGCAAACGGTCAAAAGAAAATTGACAAAATGGCGGCGTTTTAAAAAAAGTTGAATTTTATCCAACATTTCTTAATGTTTTTTCGCTTGACATTTGAATTTTGATCAGATCAAAAAATTTGTTGGTTAGGAAGAATATATATACGAGCAGAACATAAAGAAAAAATTTTATAGTGATCGGATCATTTGTAGATTTGTTTGTATGTTTTTAATACTGCAAAGTAAAGGCAGAACCCCCATAAAGTAACAGGTGATTTAAGTAGAGGAACTTTTTTCAATAGCCTTTTTTGACTAATCACGCATGAGTCGTCATGTTTTTTGTTCAGTATTGTTCGACATTTCATATGGGAAAGACTCACGATTGAATAACGTTTACTAATCATTCAACTTGCTGACAAAATATCACATTCCGTAACGATTGTGTTTCGCGTGCTTTGTCCATCTTATGGACAACATAATCGGTCTACTAAGAGTACTATTCGTAGCACCATCAACTATCTGGAGGCCTATCATTCATTATTAGATAATATGCGACCGAATAGACGAAAATATAGCACCCGTAGTTGAGAGTATACATGAAGAGCGCAGAGAGTCGTTACAAAGCATAAAAAATAGCATGCAAGAACTGAAACCACTCGGCCTTTCCAAATCATCAATGGCGGCTGATATCGCGCGGTGATAGTCGCCTATTTTGATGCTTGTGATCTCGGCGTCATTTGGTTTCAACAATACAACGTTACTTCCCACATATCGCATCAATCAATGGATTTATTAAGAAAACACTTCGGTGAGCAGATAATTTCACGTTTTGGATCTGTGAAAACTTATATCACACCGATATCCTTTTACCTGTGGGAACATGTTAAGTCTAAAATCTATGGGGAGAATCCCGCTTCGATTCAGGGCGATTTTATTAGAAAAGCCGCAAATTTGTACTGAATAGAAATTTTTTTTCCGTTGCAATAAAATCGGATATTTTTGTACTATCTATAATACATACATATCTCTCTAGAAATGCTTTCCGGTACTAGTAGAAGCAGCTCACTAAAGGCAAAATTAATTTATTCTCACTTGCCAAATTTAAGGTAATTGAAAATGAAGGCCTGCTTTTGGCAGAGAGGCAGATAGCTATGTAGGCAGAGGGACTTGGCAGCTTAGCTGTATGCTTACGTCATTTTCCACACGTTCATAAACAAAGCGATGAGCACAATCACGTTGAAAGGAAAAGCGGCGCAGAAAGGGTAAGCCAATGGTTATGCCAACCATATGGATACATCTACGCATCAACTTAATTGGGCACGCAAACCGAGACGCAGGCTGTTGCACAAATGAATAGACTCAGTAAGCAATAGAACACGTGCCGCGGCGAGCAACCACAGCAAAGTGTCCATTCGCCTGCTAAGCGCCAGGTACGTTTGCGAAATTACAAACATTTGGATCGAATAACTGAATGGTTACATATGTATATAAGGTATTTATATATAGTAGTGTATATATGTGTTTATATACATGTATATATATACATATACATTTTCATATCTGTACATAAGTAACTAAACCGGCGCTCTCGCTTCTCACTAATGCCAAATACACGGTATTTGTGCTGGTTTTTCATTGCGGATGCATACTTTTAGGCGCTTAGCATAACATATGCGCCACAGACGCAAAGCAATTCAATAGATAACCTACGCATTTGATTTGCGTGGATGCGGCTGCTGCTGCCATTGGTTAAGTTTAAACTGTGTGTGTGTGTATGCGCGCGTAGCTGTGGCCGCGCCGAAGTTTTAATGAGGCGCTGACCAGCCTCGGGCTAACGGTACCACGCGCATATCGATTATAAGTAAGCACGGGACGGTTGCCATTTAAAATCGGAAAAGCCAACCAAATATTGTTCGCATTTTCGGCATTGCGCAGCTGTTGCGAGGGGTGTGGGAGGCGGTCGTCTTTTAAGTAATTGCTCAAAACGCTAATTACAAAATTTCAAAAGCGAAGATTCTAACTAGAATAAATTAGAAACCAATATGCTCATTAATATAGCACGAGCGCCTGATTATTTTCCGAATTTTCTAATATTTCTAAGTATGTATGTGTGTGTGTATGCGTATTGCTATGTGTGCGCATTGGGTCGCGCTTTTCCGCTTTTCTAATAGCGATTTTGTGTGAAATTAATTTGATTTTCATAAGGCGCACTTTCCCCCCCCACTTTCAGTGCTCAAGCGCTGCGCAAGGCACAAAAAAAGTTTGCCTTTTCTTTAAATAATTTTTTTATTTTATTTCGTGCGGCCTGCCACAAGTTCGTGCCATTTGCTGCCGCATTTTCTATCGATGCGGTTACAATCGCTATTGGCGCTTACACACGCAATTATAACTTTGCGGGCTCGCTGTCGTGCTTCGGTTAATTGAAAATGCGCATTTTTATTCTAAAGTGTTGGAAATTTGTACGCTTTAATTGTTCGCGGCGCTTATTCAGCAGGATCTGTGGACTACTTTAATAATTTGTTACATTGTTGTTTGCAGCAAGTTAAATTAAGTGTGCTGCTGGAAGTATTTCGCGTAATATTATTAAAAGTAAAAGTTGTTTTTTAGAACAACGGGTCCTTTTAATTTTGTTTTCAAGATTTCTTTTTATGAGCGTAACCCTTTACAAATTATCGAACCTTCGTTTAATAAAGTTAACAAATTAAATTGGAAGGAATAGCTCCTTTCTTAATTAAATTGAGAAGTATAATATTATATAATATTTTTATTTTATATTTATTATATTTATATATATTAAATATAATATCTTTTCTTTACGATTCAATAATTTTTGTTGGTTGTAAATAATTTAATAAAGTTTAGAAGTACGAGTTTTTAATTGTAGTAATATGTGTTTTCGTAATTTTCCTGCAAATGCCATAATATGTCTGAAACAATTTCATAATGCACTAAACCAATGAGCATCACCTTGATTTTTGAGCAGCTTTGGCGTGTTTGTGTTTTTTGTAGTTTAGGCTCGTTGTTTGCCCTCCACAGAGATGATTGTTAACTTTTTTGTACAAGGTGCGTTCCAAAGTAAACAGGACTTCTAAAAAACAAAAAAATGAACAAATGGTTTTTTCGGCAAAATCAATTTTTTTTATTCAAAAATAGTCTCCTTCTGCTTCAATACAGCTGTTTGCACGGTGCAGAAACTTCTTTTTTTCAATTTTTAGTATAAATTTTGATCTTAGGTGAAAAAGTGTATGTACAGATGTTATTTATTTAAAATATTAAAAAAATTTACTAACAGGTTCTGTTTCAAAAGCATTCAGTGAAGGTTGTGAAGTTGTAGGAAACTTGCTTTATGCAAAACGTCCATTTAATGACAATAACATCGAAAAAGTTAAAGAAACAGTGCTGAAAAATCATCGTGTTGGCATCGGATAGATAGCAGAACTTCTTCACTTTTCGTTTGGATTGGTAAAACCAATCATCTAGAGTAAAGCCTGCCGGATGCTCGAAAATCTTGATATTAGTTATATGGATGGCAAACATTCTGCTCAAATTTGTCTATTTTTGGCCCAAAGATACTCTATTCTGATTAAATCACACCCTCTTATATTCATTGGGATAACTCACATATTGGCCGATATGTGCAGTACAAAGTTACCCCAAAGTTCGAAATTCTTTATATTAAGTATATGGGCGCTAAAGGGAGTATTGATCCGATTGTTTCACATATAGAAATACCATTATGAGAGAAAAATAATTCCTTAACTTCAGTTATATATATATATCACACGTTGACTGACATATTCGATCAAAAGTCAACTATAGGTACTGGGGTCCAAAAATTCGTTACTTAGGGTCTTGCTAAGTTGTATCCCGTGATATTAATTACTTGTTGAATTGTGTACTGAAAACTGAACGAATCAAGTCGAATATTAAATTATGCTTTATGGGAAGTAGGTGTGGTTGTTGTCCATTTTTACTATATGACATTAAAATGTAATAAGAATGTTATTTGTAAAATTTTGTCGAAATCGGCTGGTCGGGTCCCGAGATATGGCGTGGCCAACTTATAGTTTCATATCTTAATTTAGTCTTTAGTTATGGCACTTTATATGTTTTCGGTTAATGGCGAATTGTGATTACGATTACGCCCATCTACGAACTCGATTTCTTATACCCTGAACAGGGTATATTAAGTTTGTTACGAAGTTTGTAACACCCAGAAGGAAGCGTCATAGACCCTATAAAGTATATAAATGATCAATATGTTAAGCTGGCATAGATAACTTGATACGAGACTCTTTGGTTCGAGAGAGAGCTGTCAAAACTCGCATTTTTTATAGCATTTGCTAATGATGCCACTGCTGAAAAATTATTGCTTGGGCATTTAATAAATTATACCAAACACTAAATTAAACACTTTGGAAATGCATACATATATAAATGCTAAAATGCAAAATCATTAATTAATATACATAAACATTTATTTTGCCAAAATATGTTCCCACAGTTCAATGAAATTTCATTTCACACTAATTTCGTCAAGTAATTATAGCGCTGGTCTCCTGGCATCCCGCCTTTTTCACTAACTGCTGGTTGAAGGCACCCTGATTGTGTTTTGTTGCCAGCTCAGAAATCAGATCAGGGTGCCCTGCCAGCTGACAAGCGAGAGAGCAAGAAAAGAGATTCTGATCAAGTTATCTATGAAGCTGGGTCGATTTAGCCATGTCCGTCTGTCTGTCGGTATATATGTATACAAACTAGTCCCTTAGTTTTTAAGACATTGTTTTAATACTTGCAAACGTCATTTTCTCTTCAAGAAGCTGCTAATTTGTCGGAACTGCCGATATCGGACCACTATAACATATAGGTGCCCTACAAACTGAACGATCGGAATCAAGTTCCTGTATGGAAAACTATCACATTTGACAATATATCTTCAAAAAAGTTGGCACAGGTTATTTTCTAAGGCAAGAATGTAATCTCCGAAGAAATTGTTGAGATCTGTTAAATGTAGTATATAGCTGCCTTACAAACCGAACGATCGGAATCAAGGGCTTGTATGGAAAACTTTCGCATTTGATGTGGTATCTTCACGGAATTTGACATAGATTACTACTTAAGGTAATAACATAATCTCCGAAAAAATTATTCAGATCGGCTTATTATAGCATATAGCTTCCTTACAAACTGGACACATAGTTACTAAAGAAATGAAGCTGTGAAGGGTATATTAGATTCGGTGCAGCCGAAGTTAACGTTTTTTCTTGTTTTGTACTAAGAAACGCAGATACCAAGTTTCATCGAGATATTTTGTTTTTGTTGTTGTAACGGCAGAATTCTGCCGAGTTGACAGTCCTTGGCCGGATAAAAATCCGGGTCCGTTCCGGTTTTCGTAGACCCGACTGTCGTGGGAACGGCGTCATCGAGATATTTCAATTTTTACTGAAGTTACAGCTTGCACAGATGAACGGACGGACAGACAGACAGACGGACATCAAGCGGATTTCAACTTTTCTCGCTAATATCCGTCTAAAACTACGTTTATTGTTGCTATCGAGAAGCAATCACTTTGCATAGAGCTTTTGGAATTTTCAAATATTTATTTAGATTATCAGCTTTATCCATGAACTTCATTTACTGTCATCCAAAATCTGTTTGTTTGCTGATATTGAACTAATTTTAGTTTATAGTTCTTTTTCTCTAATTCTCGTAGAGAGAACTTTGATTCGTCTGACCATAAACAATTTTTCTAATGGTGGTCCTTTAGTATAATTATTCTCTCCATCATATCCTTTCAAATATACTTAAGAAAGTCTTGTGAAAACTTCAACTCTATTGAAAAGTGAAATTACAAGTAAAGAATTTGCTTTTGACGCACAAAATACTTATTTTTGCGAAAACGAATTTTAAATGGAGAAACGAATAAGTACTACTATATCCAAATAAAATTTTCAGATCAGATTACTTGTAGATTTTTTGCAAATTAATTAAATAAGATTTTATCCAAATTTTTCCTGAAGGGTATTATAGCTTCGGTGCAGCTGAATTTTAAAAAATATTAAAATATACATATAATTAAGAGATATAAAAAGGGACAGTAATCAATGTTTATAAAATATGTTTAAAAAATTTTATTACAAACAAACAAACCTTCCTCTTTCACCAAAAATCAAAATATCAACTAATTGAAATTCTTATTAGAATATTCACAACCTCTACTGAAGTCCTGAAATATTCGGGTGTGAAAAGTGATTTATCAAAAATCTTGCGTCTGTGCCAACACGCGTTACTCGCAACCAAATTTCCTCACCGTCACATTGTGCCTTCTCGCTATCGTGTAATGTAAGCCAACAAAAACAAAAAACACACCATTAAACATGCAACAATGTGCCAACTTTATTCCGCTCCGCCGCCAACCAGTTGTGCGCGGCTGTGACAGATAGGCGGTGCATAAGCGCCAAAAGCCATAAAACTATCGCGTTCACAGCCACCATTAGCATTGTTTGATGGCAGATGAAGTGTGACAAATTTACTAATTTCCGCTGCCACAACCGAAAGCAAGAAAGAATGATGTACTCACTATCGCTTTGCAGGCAGAGCAGGCGACTGCTGACAAGGAAGCTGCGCGGGAGTTAGTCACCAAGTAGCTTGACTGCCGCGTTGTTGGTTGAATGTAGATGGAGGCCTCGCAGGCGAGCCGTGCTTTTCCGCAGCTGTTTAATGGCGAAGTCATCGCATGTCTTCTGCATGTGGCCGCCGTGAAATGTCTTCCGCTCACGTGTGCGCTTGGCCATTCGAGTCGCGCAGAAAGAAATAAGCCCAGCGAAAATTAGCAAAACTTTCACGAAAAATTTATTGCAGCTAAAGCAAACAACGTGTCTGATTTATGTTGATTACTTAGTTTGCAGGTCTTGTGAGCTAACAGGATTTCTCTACGTGTAGCATTAAATAGTTGCGCTGGTCGAAAGATATTTCATAAAAGCTTGCGGCGAGCTTTCATAAATTGTTGCGCTACAAATGAATTGAGTTTCAGTTATTATATTTACGTTAGTGAAATTATTGTTTCAGGGTTTTTCTCTCCTTTCATACAAGCTGACATTGTTGAGCGGTATTACATTAAAGAAAAATTTAAATAAAGAAAATGTGAGTAAGAATTTGTTCGCAAGAAAAGTCAAATCTTGCAGCGTAATTCGTGCGTCTGCAGACACTTTTGCGAGCGCTTACAGCTTGTCGCTTCGACAGTTCAACATTTCTTCCTCATTTCATTCTTCTTTCGCCTTTTTTCAAACATTCAAACAATTTACCACATTTTTTTAGCAACTTAAGTATCAGCAATTTCTACAGTATTTCATCTTCGCTACTAATTTTATTTGGATCTCTGCTCTATCTTCTCTATTTGCTCAAACATAGCAATTACTTTCATTGTTTTTTTTAAACTTGTTTTTGCTCTCACGCTTCAACTTTGCTGTGTTTTCTTTAGCTACTTACTAGTGTAGCTTCTCTGAAACTTATTTTTAATTCCGAAAAAGTTTCAATTGTTTGGATATTTCAGTGCGTAAGACGTTTTGTAACCGAATACAGCTGCTTGTATAGTTGAAAAAAAAAAAAATGGTAAGAATCTGTATAAATTCGGCGAACACCGTTCGGGCTGTAACTGAGTTACGTGTAACAAATTTTTCTAAGCAACTGTCAGAGAGTTGAGGAGATATGTAGTAGTAGAATTGCCGAATGGAAATGGAATGTGGTATGGAAAACAAAGGAATTTTGATGATGGAGATTTGAAAAAGTGAAATTTGTTGTAAACTCTTTGAAATGTTACAGACAGATTATTTTGCTTAATTAAGGGGCTATATACTATACATTTTTATATTTAAAAAAATTTGAATCTCAAATACATAATGTATAGTATTTTTTATATCTCAAAAAATTTTGAATCTCAAAAAATTGCGTTTTTTGCTAATATGTATATCAGAAATAGTTGAGAACTTTCTTCGAAAATTTAAAGTTGATTTGGCATTTTATGTATTTTGCAGGTATTGACTGAAGAAATACTATTTTTGATAAAAAGTTTGATTTTCTGAGCCGGTCCGTCATGTAAATTTTTCCAAGAAATCAATATTGTGTTTCGAAACCCTAAATTTGTAAAAAATTCAAAATTTTGACTAATGTATTTAACTCCTTAAATATCATCGTATTTTCGCTGACGTCGTTGCTAAAGTTTAGCTGATTGTTCTGAGTGATACTTCTGTGGTGATAAAGTTTCTTTTTCTACGAGTTCATTTTAGGTATGTTGAACACTTATGTCATACGCGGTTATACCAGAGTTTACAACAGCGCTCCAGTCGTTCCTCCTTTTTTCTGTTTGGGGGTGATTCCCAACGAAGTCAGGTCCTTCTCCACTTGATCTCTCCAACAGAGAAATTCCTTTTTCTCTGCTTCCCCAAGCGGAGACTGCATCGAATATTCTCAGAGCTGGAGTGTTTTCATTCAATCGGACGACATGACCTAGCCAGCATTGCCGTTGTCACTTAATTCGTTGAGTTATGTCAATGTCGTCATATATCTCGGACAGCTCGTCGTTCTATCGGCTGCAGTATTCGTCTTTGACAATGCACAAAGGACTATGTACCTTTCTTTTGAAGACACGTAATGCCGACTCATCAGATGTTATCATCGTCCTTGCCTATGCACCATACAGCACGACGCAAATGATAAATGCCTTTTACAATATGATCTTTATTCGTTGAGGATTTTACTTCTCACTTGCCTACTCAGTATGAAGTAGTATCACTTGACAAGAGTTATTCTGCGTTGGATTTCGAAGATTACGATGTTTTTGATGTTAATGATGGTTCTAAGATAAACGAAAAAAGTGTCGTGGGAGACGATTTGCCAATGCGTCGAATATTTGTTAGATGACAGCAGATATTTCGTCTTGCCCTCGTTCACTACCAGACCCATTTGCTCCGCTTCCTTCTGGAAGCGTCTGGAGCAAGCAAAGGTAACGGCGCGGTTATTATAGCCAATGAAACTGATATCATCGGTGTACGACAGCAGTTGTACACTCTTGTAGAAGATTGTACTTTCTGTATTCAGCTCTGCAGCTCATATTATTTTTTCCAGCAGTATATTGAAGAATTCGCACGATAAGGATTCGCCTTGTTTGAAACCTCGTTTGGTGTTGAACGCCTCGGAGAGGTGCTTCCCGATCCTAATGGAGCTATCGGTATTGCTGAACGTCGGTTTACACAGCCGTATTAGTTTTGTGGGCATACCAAATTCAAACATAGCTGCACAGAGGTAGCTACTTTTAGTGCTGTCAAAAGCAGCTTTAAAATCGACGAGGATGTGGGAAGTGTTATTTTCTCTTTTCACAAGTCTTTTCCAAGATTTGGCACATGGAGAATATCTTGTCAGTTGTTGATTTTCCAGGCCTGAAGCCACATTGATAAGATCTAGTCAGTTTGTTGACGGTGAGCTTTAATCTTTCACACTCTTCATCGCATTTAAGGAGGCTTATCTCACGGAACTTGGTATCTTCTTTTCTATTCCTCATGGTCTGGAAATGCAACGTCTGTTCTATCGAAATGAATTGGATAATCAGGGTCACCATCCCCAGGTGTTATGCTTTCATTGCCTTCAGCAGGCTGGAGAAGTGTTCCCTTCATAATTTCAGTATGCTCTGGATATCAATGAACAGGCTTTGCCAATAGATCTAATATACTACTTCCAATAGGTTAAGTTACAGCGTCCATCAATAAGGATGATATGATTTTCTCAGATCGTGGCGGCCATGATTGTCTTGTCGTGTCGATGTTGATCGACTTTTTTGTTGCCTAATATTTCACGTCTAAACATGAACACATGCACACAAGTATCTACAAGTATCTAATTTTGTTCGTTCTGCTATATGGTGCAGAGGTATGGGCAATATCATCATCTGATGAGTCGGCCTTAATAGTGTTCGAAAGAAAGGTTTTGCGGATGAGTTGTGGTCTCTTCCGCATTGACAAGGGCGATAACCGCAGTTGATGGAACGATGAGCTCTATGAGATATACGACGACATTAATATAGTTCAGCGAATCAGGAGACTGCGCTGGCTAGGTCTTGTCGTCCGGATGTAAGAGAACACTCCAGCTTTGGAGGTATTCGATTCAGTGCCCGCGGATGGAAGCAGAGGAAAAGGAAGATCTCCTTTCGGTTGGAGAGATCATTTGGAGAAGAATCTTGCTCTACTTGATATCTCGAGTTGATAATCGAAACTTATTATTAGAAGCAACTTCAACGGTCGGTTGCGGACAATGGTTTATCGTAACCGATATAAATATGAAGTCGTTGAAATTTCATATGAGGGAACAGATGTCGGTGCGCACATTTTTTTATGGCAAGGTTTACGGAACTCTAACAGTAATGCATTTCTGAATGATCTTCGGATGATTATCAAAAGAAATGATTGATAACATTTATGACTTAGTCATGACACTTTATAGGTTTTCGGTTTCCGCCATTTTGTGGGCGTGGCAGTGGGTCGATTTTGCCCATCTTAGAACCTAACCTTCTTATGGAGCCAAGAAATATGTGTACCAAGTTTCATCATGATATCTCAATTTTTACTCAAGTTATAGCTTGCACGGACGGACGGACAGATGGACACACGGACAGACATCCGGATTTCAACTCTACTCGTCACCCTGATCACTTTGGTATATATAACCCTATATAATAGTAGTATAAAAATATTGATGATTATCAATTTAAAAGAGAAATGTAGCTTCCCAGAGAGCTTAAACTTGGCTCTACTTGGAATTTTGCAATTTCAGCATCGAATCGATATATGTGTGTAGACTTTGTCAACAAAATAATTTTATTAGTGAAAACCCTGTTAAGAAGATTTAAAAGTACGTCTTTCAGTTTGAAGCCTTAAGCCTGTCATAGATCTCGAGAGTTAAACTACTTTTGTCTTTTCCGTGATAAATTCTTTGTTAAAATACCAGCAATAAATAAGGTTATTCAAAACTGACTAGGTTAATTACAATAAGATACTTAGGGTATCAAACTCGTTCTAATTAATTTCTTAGTAAGCTATTCCTACACTCTCCAATCGTACACATTAGCACTAACTCACTTGTCGCTCAGCACTTCCTAACTTATATAAACACCTATTCACCTAACTTTCCATACGAGGTTTTTTATTTTATGATTGTCTCCTACACAAGGTAGCCTCACAGCTGTTCTTGCATGCTTCTAAGTTGTGCACTGGTGTGGCGTATGCTCACACGCTCGCACTCGAATGTTGGTTTCCTTCTAGCAATTTTCAACGCGCATATTTTCCCACATTTGTTTTTGTTTGTTTTTTTAATTATACTTATCAGATGTTTTGAATGCTTCTTCGATTACCGAAAGTGTTGAGACAGCTTGACAGCAGCAAAATGTGGTGTAAGCAATAACTGGATCAAGACGCATATGTTTTTTTGCGAGATAATATGAAAATTCGACTGTTCCTTTAAAGTAGGTATACAGTTATGTGTTAATACAGTTTTATTACTGAATTCTCTATAATTTTTGGTGTTTTCAAATCAAGGTAAAGAGATCCCTTGCAGTATTTACATATGTATGTAGTTCAATGTCGAGCTCTTATGGTAATTATCTTTCGACAGAGTTACCGTTAGCTTATAACGCCACTAAAATTATAAAAGTAATTTTCTGAAAGTTGACACAACTGTATATCATCTATTACAATAAGCTTCGGAATATGTATGTATTTTAATTTCAATCCGAAAAACCTTTCAAGAACTTCAAAAAATTAATAGTAAAAGTGTCTGTTCCAGAAAAATTCTACACTAACAAGATCTTCAATTTTAAATATGTCCTAAATTATCCCAAAATTTATCGCCAATTAACTAACTCATGACTTGAAGTTTCGTTCGCAATCCAGTGTCTCTTGAGGCATTAAATGTACTCGACATCGAATGGCTACAAAAAACTTTCGGCAAAAAGAAATTCTAGTAATTTATATATATAAGGGAACATATAATAAGGAAATCTCGCGATGTTGTAGCATAAAGTATCAGATCAACATGAATGAGCTTCGGCTGTGGTGGCCATCAGTGCCTTCAGCGAAAGACTTGTAATGACTTCAAGGGAGCGAACACGGTGACTGAGCAATGACTCACGACCAAAAATGGTTGTACGAATTTAGGAATAAGAATTGTGATGTATTGTAAAAATTTACCAGTCCGGGTCAGATTTGATCAGATTCATCAAATTTGATACCTATTTTGTCAGACTGGTTCAAATTTGATCAAATGTTCAAAAGTGATCAGAGGTTAAAATTTGAAAGCTGTCTAAGTTTAATCAGTGTTTGCCCATCGCATTTCCAAGCGATGATTTGATAAGGCTTTTTCTTCGTTTAGAAGGTATTTTTTTTAGCTGAAACTAATCTCCCTAAAATACATATCTAGATAGTGGCAGCTTAGTTTCAGTTATTATAATTTATTGTTAGTGCACGTCCTGACTTTAAATATCTCAGTACGGTCCATCATTACTTCAAACTCATTTGCGTCGAAATTCCAAATAAAACCTTTTTTATGTATCAGCTGTCGCTCCGTGAGAGCTTAATTTTTTAAGTGAAATTTACTATTTATAACACATATGTATTTGTAGCTCAGTTCACACTATCTAAAACAGAAAATATGTTACTGAAATTTCAATCATCCAAGCACATTTTGAATTTAAAGCCTCGTTCACCACGTCCAGAGTGCTCTGCTTGGTCTACTCATGTGCAGGTGTCTGTGTGCGAAGTACTCTTATTTACTTTTATCCTTTATATGTGTGTTTGTTTTTCACACTTCAATAATAGCTCGTCTTGTTGTTCAACCAAACGCTCACATACAGTGCCCGCAAATAGTGTTGTTTACTTAGCAACTTGCGCAGCGTATTTGACGCTTGTCAAGCGAACCGAAAACTGTCGGTGAAATTTATTTAATGTGTTTACATTCGAACATCGCTTCATTAATTTGTTTTTCGTCTTTTCGTTGGCCTTGTCTCAGTATTCGTCTCATTTATTCATTCAGTCTTGTAATTCATATAATTTGCTGCAATTAGTTGAATTCAATTTTGTGGCATATTTGCTTTGAAAATTTACACACACACACACACAAACGTACAAATAATTACACAAGCTATTTAAAATTTAAATTTTCTGCTTGAGACATGTTCTAATTTAATTAAGTGGCTGTAAGACACACGAATTTTTGAAGTGTGATTTCTAGAGGTGCGGAAGTAATTTGGCTTTGTGCTAAATGAATAAGTTTAGGAAATATTTTCTGTCGGATGAAATAAATTTGCCGATTAATTAGGGTTTTCTAGTGAAGTGATTTTAAAGGTTTCACAATTTTAAAGGTATTTACACATATCTATTTTAAGGATACGAAGTACAATTTTTGAAGAAAACAATAAATAGTTTTCGATTTACACGTGATCTCCGATGGCTCCTGTCTGTGTCCCTCTGTGGCCTTCTAACAAGTTCCAAGAAGTTCCGATGTTTTCGAGCCAAATTTTGTACCGCTGTGAGGCCTATATAAGCAGGCAAAATTGCCGCATTTGAAACGAAGAGCAGCCTGATTAGATTCAAGAACTGCTATTTCGTCCAGAAAAAACAACGGTTTGGTGCGGTGTAGTCATCGGCCCATATTTCTTCAAAACCGATGCCGGTGAGAACGTAAACTTAGATGGCACCGATATCATGCCATGATAACCGACTATTTGATGTCTGAAATTTAAGCTCGTGACACCGGCGAATCAATCAATCAATGAATTTATTGAGAGAACACTTCGGTGAGAAGATAATTTTACACTTTGGGCCAGTCGATTGCCCACCTAGTTTAAAGTCTATGCGGACAATTCCATCGATTCAACAGATTGACCATTTGAGATGTAGCTGCTGCCAACATTCGAAAGAGATAATCGGCGAATACTGCGTTGATTAGTCTCAGATGAGCGTGTTTTCATCCATTCGGACAACATGACTTAGCTATCCTAGCCGCTGTCTCTTAATTCGCTAAACTATATCAATGTCATCGCATATGTATGTCGTACAACTCATCGTTCCATCGACTGCGGTTTTCGTTGTAGCCAATTCGCATAGGACCATAAATCTTACGCAGAAACTTTCTCTCGAAAACTCTTAATGCCGACACATCAGAAGTTGTCATCGTCTATGCCTCCATTGCAGGTCACTGCAAAATTTGGCGCAGATTTTCGTATTGGGCAGAACACACTTAAATTCCAATCATCGGACCTGCTTTCGTCCGACCATATTCTACAAAGAACCTGATGTATTCACCTAATCAGCCCGTCGCCGGCGTATTTGAATAGTTCGGCCGCCAATACGTCGGGCACTACTGCCTTGTTTTTTTTTTTAACGGGTAAATGCTATTCAGACTTCCTCATCGTCGAGGAATGGAATGGAAATGGGTTCATCATCTCCTGGTGTTAAGCTTTTATTGCCATTCAGCAAATTGGAGATGAGTTTCCTTCATAATTTCAGTACGCTTTGGGCATCAGGCACTAGATCACCTTTGATGGTTCAAAATGAGTATTTGGTATTGAAACCTTCTTTTAGTTGCCGCATCCACACCGTCCCACAGTTCCCTTATATCGAGCTACTGACGAGTGGTCTCAGTGGCCAGACCTGACGTTAAAGTCATGTAATACAATGATATAAAAAATATTAGCTGATAGACGAATTAAGGGGCACACCTAGTGTGACAGCGTAAAAAAAAAGCCTTCTCTGTTGATAAAACCCAAAAAGAAAAATTCTCGTTAAACTAGAACATATTGTCTTACGATGACCCTCGGGCTTATAAAAAATCAAAAATTGACAAAATGGCGGCATGTTGAAAAAAAAAAGTTAAATTTCGCCCAAAATTATGGTCGTTTTTGGCCTGTCAAAATTAGATTTTTGATTAGATCAAAAAACTGGAGGACCATCGTAAGGAGAACTATATAGAAAAGATGCAAACAAAAATTTGATAGCGATTGGATCATTTGTCTCCGAGTAATCACTGCAGCAAATTGATAAAAAAAACTGCCGGCTACTCTTTTATATGGCCATAACTCAAAACTGTTTCAGATATCGATTTGAAATTTTAGTATGCTATATTTAAAGGTATAACCTATCGAAATATGAAAGTTTTGAAAATTTCACATTAGGTGTGCCCCTTAAGATTAGAAGTGTCACTTTTGTGAATCTTTAAAAAGAAAATACAAAATATTTCTAATACCTTAGCTATGTTTTTAAGAATCACTCATCACTCCCTTGGCTATTATAATATCATTTAATCCAAGCTTAGTTACCTACCGCGTTTGGGAGCCATTTGAAGAGAGAAACCTTATGGGCTTGTAGCAATAGAGCAACTGCCTATATATTTTCTCTGTTTGCCGAAGGAAAAAAACAACAAACTTTCACTCATAAGTGGGTAACCCGGCTAACTTGGTGCAAAACTCGACTAACTTGAAGTTAAATGAAGGTTACTTTAATAGTTTTGTTATCAATAGCATATGACTTAAGTTGGGCTTGGTTTTCGATATGAAATTTTGTTCTTAAAATCCACTCAGTCATCCAAGCACGTAAGATTAATCAAAGACTAGACAAAGTCTTAGCAGTCAGTCACCATATGCATGCAGAAGACCGCAAATAATACGCCGCGACTTTGTAAACAAATAACAGCAGCAACATAACGGAATGTTGTAGAATAACCGGGCAAACTTATACTCCTCGGTTTATGCAACAAAACTTTCAGCTTCAATATTCCATTTAATTGTAGTACGAAAGTTTCTTTTGACAGTTTGGGTTGGCTGCTGTGCAATATCAAAGACCTATTAGATAACCGAACCGGGCGCAGCCGAAAGCATAAAGCAGAAAATTAATTGCAACATGCAATTATTTTATGTGTTGCAGCAACAGATGCACACACGATGGATATTAACAATATAGTTTTTGACTTTTGCCAGTTTAATTTAGTTTAGTTGAGAGCGAAAGGCCCGAAATCGTAGCAGGCATGTCGGCGATGATGGCGGTGGCGTTAGAGGTTATATCGTTTATGGTGTGCGCTAAGCAAGGTTTTTGTCAAAACTAAAAGTGTGAAGCCATCAAAAAAGTTGCACACAACAAATTCAACAAAAACTGTGCGCAACAGAACACAAAGTCGTGCGTGCGCTGCAGTGCTATATATGTAGATATGTATGCAATAATAGTAAAATTAAAAGCGAGTGGAAAAGGCGCGTATTTTACGGCGGAACGACAGTGTTGCAAGCGCCACTAAAATTAAGATGGCCATAAGTGAGTGTGTGGCGTATTTATGCTTTTGTTTGTGTAAAGAATTATTAGGGCAGAGCTTACAAAAGTGAATTTCCGATTACGATTATTGGTGGCTCTATAGTTTCATAGCTCCTCTGTTTTTTTGCAAATCGACCACAACGTTGTCTTAAGAGTTCCTATAAAACATTTTTTTCAACCTAGATCTCTTCAAGAGTGTTACACTGATGAAGTATAGCGACCCTTCAACTTTTCGATACCATTTTTATGCTCTTGTTGTAGTACGATTATTTCATTGCTTGAAAAGAGGTATCAGTTTCAGTGATCACATCTTCATTCGATGAAAATTTCTTCCGTCCGAGCATTCTATAGAGATCTGAGAACACAGAAAATAGTCGCTGAAGGCCAGATCTGGGGAACACGGTGGATGAGAAAGTAGTTCGAAGACTAATTCCTGGATTCTTGCCATTGTTTTCACTGACTTATGACCCGGTGCATTTTTCCTTTTCTTCAAATGCGACTGTGTTTCTTCGATTTCATCCTTCAAGCGTGTCCCAAAACACAGACGTCAAAACCCAGGCAGCTGTCTGTTGCTTTCTCACATACTTTCGAGCGGTTTTATCGTCTGCAGTGACTGTCGATTGCACTTCGGAGTGAAATGATGGAGCCATGTTTCATTTGTTGTTACATATCGAGGAAAAACTCTCGAACATCCCCAAACACAGCTCTGAATCATCAACTTGCCGTGATTTTTTTTTCACAAGTGATCTCGCCGCATTCCCATACTGAAATGGTCGTAGATTAAGTATATGATATACATTTAGTTGATATCTTTAGAGTGCTTGCTATCTCGATTAACTTCACTTTACAGTCATCCAATATTGTTTTGTGGACTTTTTGGTGCTTTCGTCGGTAACAGCCTCTTTTGGGGGTCCGCTGCGTTCACCCACCTCGGTGCTTATTTCACAACGTCTAAACTTAGCATACAAATCCGAAAAGTTGCCATCAAGCTACATGTTTTGAGGTTTTAATGGCTTAGTCCTTGCTATCACACTTTATCCTTCTATCAGTATTCAAGATTTGTTATACTTTAATCAGCATCAAATCTACTTCACATCATTCTTTTTGCGCTTGACTAGTAGAGTTTTGGATCATAAGTTCCACATTAATAGCTTGTTTTAACTACCCTAATAATCGGACGCTTAGACGCAACAGTTCCGCAAAATTCGTCCCGACAAATGTGAACACAAACTCTTCAGCCACTGTTTAGGCGAGCCTCATAAAGCAAGTTTGTTGAATCTGAGGATTCATACAAACGCATACGATATGCGTGAGTAAGTGTGAGATGGCTGCCGTTGCGAAAGGCAAATACATAGCTGTACGAAGACATCGCGCCACAAGAAGTTGCAACATGCTTTGCTTGCCATGCCAAGGACATACCTTCACGATATCTCATCGACACACAACGAGTGCTTTGTGGGCCAGTGCATTCGAGTCGTTGCATTTTAACTGCGAAAAACTAATTAAGTTTTGAGTTTAAGTGTAAATAATTTCTTTGTGGTTTCGCCACAAAGCGACTTGCCAAATTGCTCCAAATAACATAGTTTTACGAGGGTCGGACGTTGAATGTATGGAATGCGCATTTGTAGTTATGCGTATGCATGGTATGTGAAGAATGTGCGTTGGAAATCTCGCGAGTGCCAACACGCTGCGGTTGTCTCTTTTAATACGGATGTGCATGGCAAAAGTACTCCCAATTGCTGTGTTTCTATTTTCCATCATAACTTTGCGTTGCATTGGAACTTTGCGGGTACTAGTTTTGCTGTGTCTGTTAACGGGTTTAAATTGCTTACCGCTAATAGTGTTTCAATTCTGAAGGTGGAGGACTTAAAAATAATTTCACATTAATTTCTTTAACGAATCAAGATATATTGTAGAATAATTTAGAATAAGTCAATAGCGAGCTCAGGACTAGACTACTAAAAAAGCAATGATAAGATAAGGGGATAAAAGGAAAATAATTTAAGGGAGTATGACTCATGGCATTATTTCATCGTTTCACTTTAGAAATCTTAAAATATGGGCAGAATGAAATATCTGCTGTTATTAAATTTTTGTTAGAAATAAGATTTTTCTTCGCCAGCTATACATCGGAAACCCGGATGTGATCACTGAGTGCCCAATACAGGTGATTCTCTCGAGCTCATTTCGGTTAAGGATTTCTTTGAGGTCCTGAGTTGGTTACATTATTTTATAATAGGTTAGGGTTAGGTTTAATAGCTGGGTCAAAGATCGCACTTGAACTACTAAATGCTATCCTTTGTGAAGCCTTGAAATAAAATTACTCAGTAAATACTCAAATAATTTGAACTTATACGTCAGTCAAAGGCGCTGTGCCCAACAAAAATTTGTTCAAGCGTTTAATTTCTACTCCCACCAGTTCGAAGGGGTACCTGAAAGTGTGAGCTCCCAAGTATTTTAGTCTTAATTTCGTTAAGAAAGGGCTGAGATGTTTCCACCTCATCTTCTTCCATATAGCTTCTACAGATGGCGTCCGTTAAGATTCTCAACTTTACGAGCGGCTAGACTTACTGAGGGAAAATATCTCACTGTGATCAATCTTAGCCTGAAAGTATCAATATTCAATTATTTTTGTGACCACTGTCAACAGGAATAATAATTGCAAGTATTGTCGAATGAATTTTTCATAAAATTAAATTCGGCTAACCTTACTTAGAGAAAAGAGCTCATTCGATCTCTTGCGATGAGTCTTGTGCTTGCACAACTGTGGACAAAGGCTCGTTCAAGCCTTTAATGATAATGTCAGAAGCCTGCGAAGACTTTTCTTTTCCTGTTGGAGAATATTTCTAGGAACTGAGCGCAGTTTCGGTTTTAGGGTATGTTATTATGAAATAAGATAACCTTTTTGGATGGAAACAATGGATTAACATTTTCCCGCAGAATTTATTTTAATTGGCTTGCTTTGGTTAGACCATTAAGACCTTTAAGCCATTTTGAGTTGCAACATGCAACATGCAACATGCTTTAGAAGCATATAACAAATATTTATGCAAATTTTAAGCACATTTTTCTGTTCCTTATTCACTGTGCCATCATATTTCGCTTTTATGCGAATCCAAGATGAATCATACACGCTTACGTGCACAGCGAAATTAGTTGAATAAAATACTTTCGCCCGCATGTGTGTTTGATTATTCCCACACATAAATTTAGCGTCTGCAGATCTGCATAAACTCGCGAAGTAAATTGCTCCTCTATTCTCAATTCAGAGGGTAGATTTGAAATTATTTGCTAACAGATAGTATTTATGTGCATGTACATAAGTATATGGATGTAGGTATATTTTGTACATAGCTGATAAATATATAGCTTTGTATGTATTTTATGTATTTGTTGCATGTATGTTTATATTTCCATATATCGAAGGCGAAAGGCTTTATTTCTGTAAGTAAGCCTGTGGTTGATGATCCGAGTTAACAACAGCGCGCCAGTCGTTTCTTCTTTTCGCTCTGTGGCGCCCATTGGAGATTCCAAGGAGTGGGGGGTTTCTTCTTCCTCTGCTTCCCCCGGCCGATTCTCTCAAAAACTCGCAACGTCCACTAATCAGTTGTTGTCATCGTCCATGCCTCTGCATCATATAGATGAACGGGAATAATGGATTTCCAGGCTGACATTGTTGGTGGTATTTATACTGTTTCCAAGATAGACGAAATTATCTACGACGCGTGTGTGACGACAGTTTGTTTGATGACAGGAGATATTTAGTCTTGCCCTCGTTCACTGCCAGACTCATTTGCTTTGCTTCCTAATTCAGATGTTTCTCGGTATATTAATTAAGCATGTTTATCTGGCAATAATACGTCGAGTTGCAAAAGTGAATAAAATCGATTCAATAATGCTCGTTGCCCCTTATTCATAGTAGAAGAATATTTAAGATAAGTGATTTAAGTATATGTTAATTTTAAAAACAAAAAAAAAAAAAAAAAAAAAAAAAAAAAAAAAAAAAAAAAAAAAAAAAAAAAAAAAAAAAAAAAAAAAAAAAAAAAAAAAATGAAAAAACAAGTAAAGAAGAGCTAAGTTCGGGTACAACCGAAAATTTCCTACTCTTCGTACATTATTCTTGTTAGTTATATGTGGTCTTATCTAGGACGAGTTTTCACCCGATTTTACAAACACGCTCACTTAATGGTATTAATATAAGTCACATATTGGTTGATATATACGGTATGAAGCCACCCAGAAGTTCGAAAATCTTTATATTAGGTATATGGGGGCTAAGGGAAGTATTGACTCGGTGCAACCCTTTTGTAAAAAACAGACATACTCTTATCTGGAAAGGATTCTCTTTGATTTTGTATAATATATATACGTATATCATACACATTGACCAAAATTTTCGGTCAAAAGTCTGGTTCTATTTACGTAATTTTATCATAAGGTGGCATAGCTCAAATGCAGAAAACAATATAAGAACAAGTAAGGAAGGGCTGAGTTCGGGTGTCACCGAACATTTTATACTCTCGCATGATAAAGTGATAATCGAGATTTCAGGCGTGGTTGTGAACCGATTTCACCCATACTTGGTACATGTAATCAGGACAGACAGACATACGGATTTCAACTCTACTCGTCACCCTGATCACTTTGGTATATATAACCCTATATCTGACTCTTTTAACTTTAGGACTTANGCGACGCCACGCCCATTTTCAATTTTTAAAAAAAGCCTGGATGCAGCTTCCTTCTGACATTTCTTCCGTAAAATTTAGTGTTTCTGACGTTTTATGTTAGTCGGTTAACGCACTTTTAGTGATTTTCAACATAACCTTTGTATGGGCGTGATTATTGTCCGATTTCTTCCATTTTTGAACTGTATATGGAAATGCCTAAAAGAAACGACTCTATACAGTTTTTTTGACATAGCTATAGTAGTTTTCGAGATATGTACAAAAAAGCTGGTAGGGGGCGGGGTCACTCTCACTTTTCCAAAAAAATTACGTCCAAATATGCTCCTCCTTAATGCGATCCTTTATGCCAAATTTCATCATTCAATATCTTTATTTATGGCTTAGTTATGACACTTTATAGGTTTTCGGTTTCCGCTATTTTGTGGGCGTGGCAGTGGGCCGATTTTACCCATCTTCGAACTTAACCTTCTTATGGAGCCAAGAAATACGTGTACCAAGTTTCATCAAGATATCTCAATTTTTACTCAAGTTACAACTTGCATGGACGGACAGATAGACAGTCATTCGGATTTCAACTCATTCATTCTATCTCGATTAGTTTTAGGTGATACATACAGTACAGTAGTGAGTGTTAGAGTTTTACATACATCAATTGAAACGGAAAAGTTTTTCATATTTTACGTTTATTAATAAAAGTTTTTAATTTGAATGGGTGTAAGATATAATTATTCACAAAGTTGCGTTTATATATGAAATTTGATGGGAGCAGTAAAATAGCAGTAAAGTAATAATTTTTTTTTGTTTTAAACTGAAGGATTTTTGGAAGTTCCGTCTATACGAGATATTAGTACTTGGTAGCATGGCCATGATTTTTAATAACAGCAATATAACGCCTCTTCATAGAATCTACGAGACTCTGACATCTTTTTAGTGGTATGACCTGCCGTGTTTGCTGCACTACGGTCCACAACTCATTGTTGTTTTTGGGTTTGTCATTCCATACGACTTTCTTAACGTCTGCCCAAAGGTTTTCAATGGGATTAAGGTCTGGGGATTGAGCTGGCCTCTCCATAACCTCAATTCCATTGACCCAAACCACTCCTTTGCCACCCTACTCGTATGCTTCGGGTCATTATTCTGCTGAAATATAATTTTCAGCCGGATGTCCTCTTCAGCAAATGGTATCATAATATAGTGTATTATATCCACGAATTTGTGTAATAGTAATACACAAGAATAGTAATCTTGGGAATTGGGACTGCACAAAAAAATTGGGCCTGTAAGAAAAACACACCAAACCATGAAATTCAAACCGCCAAGCATCATAGTTTTTGTGCTGAATCTGGGGTGGTACTCTCTATTAGGGGAGCGTCTTAGATACTGACGGGACCCTTTACCGCCGTATATAATACGCCATTTCTCAATCGGCAAATTCTCAATCCGTCCTTTGGCAAATTTAAGGCGACTTGCAATATTATTTTTTTTAATAACGGTACTTATCGAGGACTGTGGACATAAAAGATATGTTCATGTAGAAGTCTTCTCAATGTATGAACACCGTATGCCAGGTTCAGTTCATTCCGAATCTCCATAGCTGACATTCTAGGTCGAGTCTTGGCACATCTTACAACTATTTGTATAAAATTCCCGGAAAGAATCCATATTGCGCCCCTTTTTTGTCTTTTTTATAAATAATTGCATTGTGAGTCGTTGTGGCTTAACACCTTACAATTCTTTCCACTCCCTTGTAGGATTTACCGTTGTTTATGACATATTGAATACATTCTCGTTTATCGTCACTGCAGTGCTTCCCGCGGCCCAAAAAAGAGTGCAAAGTCATATTTGTTTTTTTGCTTTTTGCATTGAATAATTAATAAAAGATCTGGAAACTTACTTTTTGTTTGATAAAATTAAATTTTTTTTTATTAAAAATTATCTGTTTGCAATCATACACTACTATTCTATTGCTCGCTCATAAAAACAGATATCCTAATAAAATTGGCTTTAACAAAGTAACGGTAAGTAACTCACACTTATTGTTGTATATAACAGGACCGTCATACTTCAGAGAATATAACTAAAATCATGATCGACGGCAATATCATAAAGCAAAACATTCTTGGCCAATATACACTACTATTTCAATGCTCGCTACTGTATGTACAAGCTTTAGGTGGACTGTAGCAACATGTTACAAGAGTATAGTTATCAGCATAATGAAGTGAGTCGATTTTACAATGTTAATCTGTATCTTAATATATGTGAACTAGCCTCTCGGTTTTTGGGATATCTATTTGCAATTTTCCATGTCCTCACAAGAAGTCGCATATTTGACGGTAGCGCCTATATTGCAACATTATAGAATATAGTTGCAAACTGATAGATCAAAGTCAAAGACTGCTTAGTTTGAAGAGATCTTTCATGAAATTTTGCACGGACCAGATCGGACCACTACAAAAAGCTGCCAGATAATCTGAACTATCAAGTTCATGTTTTTGTATGGAAAGCTTTTGTATTTGAGAAGGTTAAAATAGCATCGATGCATAGGAAGTTAAACTTTTCTACTTAATATGTTTTAATATTTTTATACTCTCGCAACAAAGTTGCTAAAGAGAGTATTATAGTTTTGTTCACATAACGGTTGTTTGTAAGTCCTAAAACTAAAAGAGTTAGACATAGGGTTATATATACCAAAGTGATCAGGGTGACGAGTAGAGTTGAAATCCGGATGTCTGTCTGTATACACGTATTTCTTGGCTCCATAAGAAGGTTAAGTTCGAAGATGCGCAAAATCGGCCTACTGGCACGCCCATAAAATGGCAGAAACCGAAAACCTATAAAGTGTCATAACTAAGCCATAAATAAAGATATTAAAATGAAATTTGGCACAAAGGATCACATTAGGGAGGGACATATTTGGACGTAATTTTTTTGGAAAAGTGGGCGTGGCCCCGCCCCCTACTAAGTTTTTTGTATATATCTCGAAAACTACTATAGCTATGTCAACCAAACTCTATAGAGTCGTTTCTTTTAGGCATTTCCATATACAGTTCAAAAATGGAAGAAAGCGGATAATAACCACCTCCCATGCAAAGGTTATGTTGAAAATCACTAAAAGTGCGTTAACCGACTAACAAAAAAACGTCAGAAACACGGAAGAATTGTCAGAAGGAAGCTGCATCCAGGCTTTTTTTAAAAATTGCAAATGGGCGTGGCGTCGCACACTTATGGACCAAAAACCATATCTCACTAAGTACTCAACCGATTTCAATGAAATTCTGTATATAATATTTTCTTAACACCCTAATGACATGTACCAAATATGGGTGAAATCGGTTCACAACCACGCCTGAAATCTCGATTATCACTTTATCATGCGAGAGTATAAAATGTTCGGTGACATCCGAACTTAACCCTTCCTTACTTGTTAAGTTGAACTTTTCTACTTAATATTTTTTGTTTTAGTTTAGTTTTCTATTTCCTCCACAAATAGCCACTTTGTTGTGATTGTAAATATTTATGCAATTTGTATTAATTTAATGGCTTCTGAATTCAAAACTTCGTGGTTTTATCAAGAATTTCAGAGCATTTATTAAGCTGACATAGGCACATCTTCTTGTCATATAAAATTTTATAGTTTTAAAGATGAGTAGTTCTCAAATTTGTTGCCGCTTTTATGACAGCTAACATACGAAAGTATTTTGTGCAACAAACTTTCGCTCAATACATATTGTTGGCAATATTAATTTGTGCCTGCCAAAGCTTCGCTATTTACTGTCAAAGTGCGTTTAGACGGCGCAAAGCAAGATTTTCCACTTGAAAGTTAACGAAATAGACAACCGAATATACAGAGGTACACACACACTAACATATTTTTATATGGATGAGAAGAGTGCATGTAAATAGCATGGTATAACGGAATAAGATATTCACCACACCACTGCTGCAACATCGTTTTACGTTCAAATAGTTTTGCGGCAGTTGCAGCTGTTGCGACCACAAAATCCACATGCACGTCGAGCACGCGCTCAAAGCCATCTGTAGAGCTGCTCCTGCCTCTGTGTCTGTATATGTGTTCGCATCTGCGTGTGTGTATATGTAGGTGCAAAGAGAAAATGTGAGGGCGTAGATCAGCTTTTTAGCAGTACATATTAAGTTTAGCTCCGCACATTAAGCGACAGCGCGGCAAAAGCAGCTTAAGCGGAAGTGGGGTCGAGCGGAGGTTGGAGTGGCGCTTGGCGCTGGTGTGGCATTAGAATTAACAGTAGCACTGAATCTGGCAAATTGTTTTCGCTGCAATTCGGCGTGGCTGCTACGTGCCGCTCATTGCTAATTCAACAAATGCAGCGTGACCACTTTATGTGTGCAGTCGACGCACACACCCCACACCCACACCCACAGCCACACCAAGCCACTCACATCCGCATCAACTCCAACACTATGGAACTTCGTACAACAAATAAGCGAAGCACAATAATTCGCAGTAAAGTTTCTAAGCCAGTGCATATGTGTTTGTATTAAGTATATGTAGCTTGCATGTGTGTGTTGACTTAAACCTTGTTGCAAGATGTTTTAGCTGGATTGGCGGCGCAAGCTTGCGCATTGTTTATGCTTAACCAATGTGCGACGTGCGAACGTGTTGGCAACATTTGGCGGCTGCTTTTGGCCGCCACTCTCTGAGTAAGTCCTTGACAGATAGCTTGCGGAATGGCTAAATGAAAGTTTACCGTCGCCTGTGCATTCTCAATGAGTTGGCACGCACTTTTGCACTGGTGTTGCCAGTAAATTAATTTTCAAAATATTATTGGCTTGCCACATTGAATAATGCTGAATTTTTGTGTTTCAGATGTTTTTAAAGGCGTTTACCATACAGCTTCAGAATAAAAAAGGCTAATGCCTCTTTTATCTGAGTTCAAACTACATGTGTCATTTGTATTTATTGCGCTGCTAGCGAAATTTGTATCAGTGAAAGCTAGGAGGATGAAGTCATGTGTAGACACCGCTTGCGCGGTTATAGCTGAGCTCCCAACAGCGCGCCAGTCGTTTCTTCTTTTTGCTACGTGGAGACAATTGAAGATCCTAAGGGAATACAAGTCTTTCTTCACGTGGTCTTTCCAACGGAGTGGAGGTCTTCCTCTTCCTCTACTTCCCCCGGTGGGTACTGTGTCGAATACTTTCAGAGCTGGAATGTTTTCGACCATTCGGACGACATGACCCAGCCAGAGCAGCCGCTCTTTACTCAACTATGTCAATGTCGTCGTATTTCTCATACAGGTCATCGTTATATCGAATACGATATTCACAGTGTTCACTCTAGAAAACTCATAATGTCGGCTCATCAGACGTTGTCATCGTCCATGTCTCTTCACCATATAGCAGGACGGGAATAATGAGTGATTTCTAGAGTTTGATTTTTGTTCGTCGAGAGAGAACTTTACTTCTTAATTGTCTAGTCAGTCCGAAGTAGCATCTGTTTGCAAGAGTTATTCTGAGTTCGATATTGAGGCTGACATAGTTGTTGCTGTTAAAACTCGTTCCAAGATAGATGAAGTTGTCAACGACTTTGATGTTATGACGTGAGAGCCTAGTCGCGAGTAAGATGACTGTTTGATGACAGGAGATATTTCGTCTTGCCTTCGTTCACTACCAGACCAATTTGCTTCGCTTCATTGTCCAACCTGATGGAAGCAGAATTAACGGTGCGGTTGTTGAGGACGATGATATCAATATCATCGGCATACGCCAGCAGCTGTACACTCTTATAGAAGATGGTACCTGCTCGGTTAAGTTCTGCTGATCGAATTATTTTCTCCAGGAGTCTCACGATGGGGAATCGCCTTGTGTTGAAACCTCGTTTGGTATCGAACAGCTCGGAGAGGTCCTTCCCAATCCTGATGTAGCTTTTGGTATTGTTCGTTGTCAGTTTCTATAGCCGTATTGATTTTGCGGGAAAACTAAATTAAACATTGAAGCCACACTGATAAGGTCCGTGTTTGAATAGCTCGACCGACAATCCATCGGCCCCGCCGCTTAGTTGATATTCAGATCGGTAATTGCTTTCGAAATTCGGACAAATAAACGCCTGCTCCATCGTCACAGATTGGGGAATCTGGTTCGACTTCTCCTGGCGTTATAATTTCACTGCCATTCAGCAGGCTAGAGAAGTTTTCCTTCCATACTTTCAGTATGTTCTGGGCATCAGTCACTAGGTCTCCTCTGAGCGTTCTACAAGAGTAAGCTCAGGTCTTGAAACTTTCTGTTAGTCGCCATACCGTTTCGTAGAACTTTCGAGCACTGTCGGTCAACTATTCAAGCAAATGCGTCTCGACCCATGTACATAGTTTAAATTAAATGTCACTGAAAGATCAATTTAGATAATGTGATACTTAAACCTTATTATTTTTCTATCGCATTGATTCCAAAGCGTTTACTTTCATTTTTTGTTTTTGTAAATGTTTATGCTGTGAAATGCGGAACTAAATCTGTCAGCAAAGCCTAAAATGTCAGCGACCGTTATAGGCCCGCTATTTAAGGGTATTTCATTTATAACAAGTAAGGAAGGGCTAAGTTCGGGTGTCACCGAACATTTTATACTCTCGCATGATAAAGTGATAATCGAGATTTCAGGCGTGGTTGTCAACCGATTTCACCCATATTTGGTACATGCCATCACGGTGTTAAGAAAATATTATATACCGAATTTCATTGAAATCGGTTGAGTACTTCCTGAGATATGGTTTTTGGTCCATAAGTGGGCGACGCCATGCCCATTTTCAATTTAAAAAAAAAAAAAAACCTGGATGCAGCTTCCTTCTGACATTTCTTCCGTAAAATTTAGTGTTTCTGACGTTTTATGTTAGTCGGTTAACGCACTTTTAGTGATTTTCAACATAACCTTTGTATGGGAGGTGGGCGTGGTTATTGTCCGACTTCTTCCATTTTTGAACTGTATATGGAAATGCCTAAAAGAAACGACTCTATACAGTTTGGTTGACATAGCTATAGTGGTTTTCGAGATATGTACAAAAAAGTTAGTAGGGGCCGGGGCCACGCCCACTTCCAAATAAATTACGTCCAAATATGCCCCTCCCTAGTGCGATCCTTTGTGCCAAATTTCATTTTAATATCTTTATTTACGGCTTAGTTATGACATTTTATAGGTTTTCGGTTTCCGCCATTTTGTGGGCGTGGCAGTGGGCCGATTTTGCCCTTCTTCGAACTTAACCTTCTTATGGAGCCAAGAAATACTTGTACCAAGTTTCATCATGATATCTCAATTTTTACGCAAGTTACAGCTTGCACGGACGGACGAACAGACGGACGGACGGGCGGACGGACAGACAGACATCCGGATTTCAACTCTACTCGTCACCCTGATCACTTTGGTATATATAACCCTATATCTGACTCTTTTAGTTTTAGGACTTACAAACAACCGTTATGTGAACAAAACTATAACACTCTCTTTAGCAACTTTGTTGCGAGAGTATAAAAATAATACATATACTTTTTATGTTCCTCATTCAAGAATTCATTCACTGCTTCATTCATTCTTGCGTTCATTAATTTAACGCAATTCAGCAAGGCGTAGTAAATAAATGTAGGTAAACTAGAAAATTACACATGAAATACTTAAATACCCGCAAAACATACCAATTAGCACACCAATACACTGGCATCGCCACACTCCTCTATCCATAAACACCGACAGTGCAGACTGCGCAATTTAAAAGGCACACATACACTCATATATAGTAAGTGTGTGTGTATGTGTGTTTGCCGTCATATACATATCTAAATACCTGCTTGCATACATAAGTTTATGGGTGTTTGTGGCTGTGTGGCGTGTGTGTTCTTGGTGCCATTCATTATCGGCTGTTTGCCTGCAACACGGTGAATACGCCCGACTACGCCAACAAAAGTTTATTTACCGTTGAGCATTTGCATCGCAATGTTAAGTTAAGTCGTAAATCCAAATATTAAACAAGTGTAGCGACATATGTATGTATGTGTGTGTATTGGGTAAGCATATGTGTTTGTTGTTGCCTGTGTGTTCTTTAGTAATAAAACAGACTTGCACGCTCATTTGGGGGTACATATAAATAAATGAGCTGCTAATGTGGCAAACAGGAATCGGCGTCACAGGCACACGTTCTCTCAAACGCTCGCACACTCATACACATACATACATACATATGTTTAATATATGTTTGGAGGTAATGTGATTGCAAACATACCCTGAGCTCCGCCTAGTTAAGTTTCAAATTATACTCAAGTGAAATTGTTTCGTAAATTTAATGTTATTGTTGCCATGAAGCTAAAATATTTCACCTATGTATTTAAGAATTACTGAAGAGGTTATGTGGTTAGTTCAATGCCTGCTGATCCTGCATTGGACAGAACGTATATATTGGATAGTCAAACTTCAACTTATTTTTTCATATTTATTATAATAAATAAATAAGCAAATATATATCATTACGGTCGACCTCTTTTTACCATTTTCCGCTAGAGACATTATTCCGTCAGTGTAAAAATTTGATCAGTGTAAATCGAAATTTCCAAATTTCCAGAACGGAAGCGAACGAACCATTGTAGTGCTATATCAGCTGAAGCAGCATCGTCTCCGGAAACTTCACAACCTTTTTCTACTTCTCCGAATATAATTTCTTTTGGTTAAGTGAAGCTTAAAATCTCACCTTTCCAACACTATATGGCGTGATGCAATGTGATTAGTAGCCCTGGAGATATACGACTGCATCGACATCTATTGACAAAATACGAAAAGACTTTTTCCTGTAAAGACGAGAGCTAAGCTCGACTGGTATAAACAGCTGCTGTAAACCCACTAGTTCACAGATTTTTGGCATCATAATTACACTGTGGAACATTTTTGGAATTATTGTCTGGGGGGTGAGAAAGCATACGAGGGTTTGTAGCGGATAGATAGGTTCAGTACTTTGGTTGAAT
Organism: Bactrocera latifrons; assembly: GCF_001853355.1. Taxonomy (NCBI): domain Eukaryota; kingdom Metazoa; phylum Arthropoda; class Insecta; order Diptera; family Tephritidae; genus Bactrocera; species Bactrocera latifrons. The sequence continues at coordinate 927,955 of NW_017537267.1, read as the reverse complement.
TACTTTTCAACTATGAAGGCGATGTAGTGGATTATGGTATTTCCATATGGAATCGTGTCTACTGCATTACATAAAAATTTAAAAGTGATGAAACTGTGATTTGTAAAATTTTCCCAATTTTTCAGGTGAAGAGGCTTTAAGCCACATCGATATAAATTGATTTTCTAATCATAAATAACATGGAATGTTCTACTTTTATTCACACATTTACAGGTCACTGGCATCACATATGCCGTTTCCTTCCACCACATCACTGACTGTTTGACTTTGTTCACTCACTTTGGCTACAAGTTAATTAGTCGCCTGCAAATGTAGTGTGAATCACGGTCGTAAAAATGAATTAAGTTACCAAACTTTGCTACATTTCGTTTTTGGCTTAAGTGTGTGTATTTATTACTTCGCATTCGTAAGAGAAGACACTTCCAAGTTTGCCACTTAAGAATTTCATGCTCGTCATTAGCTTGTCTGCATACTTACTGTAGCACTTGTCACATACTTTCGCAATTTCACGTTTACTTTTCATGTTTTTTTTTCTTCCACTTTGTGGGGCAAAAGTAATTTCCTTAAATTACTTCTTACGTTCACACATACAAACATATGAGTATTTGCTTTGGTAGGTTGGCGAAGGGAGAGAGACTAAAATAAATTAGTCTTGAAATAATTCGAGTGGCACATATTCAAACATTATGCCATTTTAAGCTGCAAACTGCTGTGTATATGAGTGTGTGCATAACATTACAGGGTGGTTCATGTAAATTTTTTTTGTTTTTAAAAACTTTTTTTGTATAATTAATTTGAAAATATATCATTTTCTGAAAAAGTTTCCTCTTATTGTTAACACCGTCTTACAATTTGTTAATGATTTGTGATTTTAGCACCAGCAATTTACTCGATATTTGTTCCAAAATTCTGAACGCAATGCCCTATAAAAGAGGGCAAATCGCATCTCTTAGTTGAAAGGAATCAAGGAATATATTATGGCTTAGGTTGTGTGACATTCGGCTGAGACTAAAGTTCTCTGAACTTCATATCAATACCTCTCTCCATAGAAAGTCTGTTATTATCCTCTTGTAACATTTATATTTAAGTATTTGAAACTTGTTGCAAATTTAAAAAAAAAAATCGATTGTTTGCTAACCATATACACTTGTGCTCACACAATTAAGCCACATGAACGTCATGATTTACAAATTCATAACAGATGAATTTTATTAAGAATTTGAAGAAAAAAGTTTCAGAGAATTAAAAATTAAATTTGCTTACCTCTTCAATAATATAATATGTATTTTATTGTGTTGGGAGCCTTTTGCAAAATCCCTTCCCTGCACCGTTTGCTCCTTGTTCATACCAGTGTGCTCATTGGTCCGGGCTAATTTTGCCCCACTCGTCCTTTAGTATTGGCTACATTGTAACTTTATTTGACGGGTTTCTCGTAAGATGTGTTTACCCTAATGCTACAGGCTCCTAAGACTTAAAAAAGAGTTTTCTTAAAACGGGAAAAAAAAATTCGCCCACTGTTTAAACCGATCGACACGTCTTTCTTAAATATAATTGTCAGGCAGTAATCGACGAAGTATAATTTTTATAATTTTTTCACAAAAAAGTACTAATTTTTTGGGAAGCATAAATTTTGCCGAAAATCAGCTTTTTTCCTTTTTTTGATTCTTCTCTATTCATCTTTAGTAATAATATTTTTTTTGGTTTTTTGATTTGAGGTAATTTTAAGCAGAAACTCATTCTCAGCGCTTGACAGTTTATTTCGTAAGGCTTTCAGGCCAAAATTGTTTAAATTTACTCACCGAATATCAAATAATATTAAATTCTATAAATAAATATTATTTTTAATTATTTATTAAATAAAATGCAGTTTCCAAAAAAATTCACAAATAAACACATTTTTGTTCGCTGACCATCGGCTCCTCGCAAGATATCGGAGTTCGAAATGCCATGTAATTAATGTGAGTCGAGTCGCTATTGGCCTTTATACCCTGAACTAGTCTCTCAGTTTTTGAGATAACGATGTGTAATATTACAAACGTCCCTTTCTCACCAAGAGTCTGCTCATTTGTCGGAATCGCCGATATCGGACCACTATAGCATATAACTGTTATATAAACTGAACGATCGGAATCAAATGCTTATATGGAAAACTTTTTTATTTGACAAAATATCTCCACGAAATTTGGCATGAATTATTGACCAACGCAACAATATACTCTCCATAGAAATTGTGCTGATCGGATTGCTGTAGCCCATAGCTCCCTTACAAATTGAGCGATCGTAATAAAGTCCTTATATTCAAACTTTTTTTTTGTCGAGATATCTTTACGAAGTTTGCTGCCGATTATGTTGTAAGACATCGCTACCATATCAAAAAAAATATCACTAATTTTACTTTATCATATAGCGGTCATACAAACTGAACGACCAAACTTAATTTCTTGTATGAAAACTCTCTTATTTGTGAAATTTGCAGCAATATTTCGCAGCCTTACTTTAGCAGAGAGTTATTTCTTTTCTTAGTGTTCCTTATCTCCTCAAATTTCTAATAAGAACGAACTCTCACCCATTAAAACAAAGCACATGGACCACCCTCTATTTGCATTATGTTGACATTTATAAAGGTAACAGAGTCTGCTAAGAAGCGATGCATAACTTGTGACACCAAATGTAACTGATATGACTGTCTGCTTAAAAATCGCAATCACGACTTGAGTTTCCAGCAGCAACAAAAACAATAAAAAAAATTGTGTTTTTTCACAGGAAATTAAGTATACGCCCAGTTGGCATTTCGTACGAGAACGTACGATGGACGTGCAACGCATGAAATGCCGGGCACTTAGATCTGGCAAGAAGAATCGTGACTCCTAGAAGCAAAAATATACAGTTATTTGTATATTTGTTCATACATATAGTTGTTTGAGTGTCTATGCGTTTTAAACGTGGATTTGTGTGGTTTTTGTAAAAGTGGAAAATTCAAGCTGGACATTGCAGTTCAAATACCGTTTAACTTACGTTTATACTACACGATTTTAGCACCTTACTGTGCGCTCAGCACACACACACACACCTTTGCAAAACAAATATAAATTACTGCAGTACACAGAATGCAAACAAAACCAATTTTATTTCGAATTTATCCAAGGCATTCAGACGCCAACACAGCAAAGTCTACAAGCATTTTCAATTTTATGCACACAAAAAAAAAAAAAACGGCATTTAACTGTTAGGCAGTAGTATCTGTATGTATCTACGTACGAGCGTGTGTGTGTGTGCGTGTGCTTGTAGCGAGTAACTCGTTTTCTATTTAACCTGCAAACAAGTTCTCTCATTTGCCGCTTTGCTCTACTACAGCGCCGCCACTTGATGTACAAGTGAATGAATTACAAATGTCACATGCAGCCAAAGCTTTCCGGTTGCCTCCTACCTTTACGGTTATATTTCCTTTGCACCCATGCTACCGCACTGTAATTTCCCAACCTCTCCCAATGCGCACTCGTTTGTGTGATTTGCTGCACAGGTGCAAGCTTTTATTTGGTATTTTTCTCATGCCACAGCAAAGGATATTTGCACCAGCAGCAGCGGCAACAGCACGTGCTCATATATTTGCCATTAAGCATGCACCTACACACCATCGTACATACATATCTATGCCAGTGCGCTGTTACATGTGCGTAGCGTTTAAGTGTGTGTATGTGTGCGTGTGATTTAAATGAGTAAGTACTCTTACACACATTTCTTTATGTTTGCGTTAAATTTCTTATGACATTTAATTTGCCAAGCTCAGGACCGTAGCGGCACCAGCATCTGTTACTGTTGCACTGGGAGCAGCAGCAGCGGCAGCGACAGCGGCAGCACCACGAACGAAATGAGAAAAAGAGGGAAGTAATTAGAACACAAATTGCACATAATATCTGCATGTGGCACAGCCATTCACTACAAATAGTTGCGTATACGCCCGGGCGTGTGAAGAAAAACAGCGCGCTGCGAGTCCCAGTGGGTACACTTGAAGCACATAAATATAAAATGTGCCGTAAAATTTATTGGAGTTGCTAGAGGTGTGAATTGAATAAGAAATTAAAGTAATATTATTTTGAATTAGAATATGTATATGTTCCAATGACATGGTAACAGTAAATTCAAAACGTTTTTAATCTAAAATCTTGTTGATTATATAACCTTAATCAAGTTGAAATAAAGAACACTGAAAATCGGTAACTTTGGTTGCATAGCAGCTTTAATAGCCTTCATAAATACAAGAACATGATTCTGATCGTTGAGCTTGTATGGCAGCTATATCCTATAGTGGGCGATCTGAACACTTTTTACAGAAATTTCACCATTTTCCTAATTATAATCTATACTAAATTTCCTGAAGATATCTGGTCAAATGAAGAAGTTTTCGATATAAACATTAGATTCCATTTGTTCAATTTGTAAGCCAGATAAGCTATAGTGATCTGATATGATATATGATATGATTTACTCGGATATCGCACTATTGAATTGGGTTATAGCAGATGTCAAATTTCTTGACGATATATTGACAAATGAAAAAAATTTCCATATCATAACCAGATTTCGATCAGCCAGTTTGTATGACAGCAATATGCTATAGTAGTCCGATATCAGCGGTTCCGCTAAATAAGCAGTTTTTTGGGAAGAATAGGCCGTGTGCGAAGGTTCAGATTGATATCTTATAAACTGAAGGAATAGTTCTCGTATATACAAATCGACAGACGGACCTGGCTAAATCAATCAAGCGCGATCATATATATATGTATACATATATGACACTATTTAGAGTCTCGAACATTTTCTTTGGAGTGTTACAAACTTCATGGCAATTATAATATAAACGCATTTTTTAATTTTTTTTAAATAGGTGGCAACCTTATAAAATTTTCTTTATTGCGAACTGTAACAGTATTTTACCAAATACATACAAAAAAAAAAAAAACAAAAACAGAAACTAACTGAACTAACTTCCTGAAACTATCTTTTACTGGAAGTTCGCTTGAACCAGTTTAGTTGGGTTGCAAAATAAAAATATTTAATTTATTTTATAATTTTATTTGAATTCAAATTTTTAGTCATGTTGCCACAAGTAGTGGTCTTAAACATATATTTCCTTAATTTAGTTATTTTACGTACCTAAAAACTTTATACAGGTGTCAACTCTTTTCCAAAAGTATCCCGCGCCAATCTCTCAAAACATCTATAGTTTGATAACCCAATGGTAACATTTCCTTTATTTAATGAATTTAAGCGTTTAAAAATTTAATCAGTGGACAACACCTCTTAAAATACTGTCAACTGTAAGCCTATTTGGTTATGAAACCATAAATTAATAATTCACATTACTTATTTTTATTGAATTATCTCTTTCAAAAAGGTGGCAGCTATGCACAACAAAACATTTTTTAAACTGTTAACAGATGGCAACCTTGTAACTATTTTCTTTATTTTAATTTATGTTTATATAAATATATGTTATGTATATATAAAATATATTTCAGGATCCAGTCTACATTAATAATCGATGGTTAATTTAAAAAACTTTCGGAATCCCTTGATCACGTAGCAAATCTCCACCATCTCCGTAAAAGGCGTTTGGTGAGAATTTTTTGCTCTCAAATCCAAAACAAAAAATTTTATTGTTACAATAGATGATATAGTATATTATATAAAGTATATGAAATATAGTTATAATCAAACTTGTCAAAGTTTTGATTTTTGATAAAAAGGTATTCGAAAAAATCGTTTTTTTGTAAACAAATTTACACTTTGCCGTACCAACTTAAAACTTTCGGAGACTATCCACTCAAAAATCTGTCTCATTTTCTCACTTTCCAATCTCTTCTTTAAGTCTATATGACACTGACTGTAAACAAAATTATTCACATTGAGGTTATGAAAATCTAAACTTCAATTTTCCGATTTCCAGATTTCCTCCGGGAACTGCAACTGCTTTGCATGTTCCTTTGCGAGAGCACACTCATTCGTATATATATTTAAGCACTTTTTCTCATCATTTACTAGCATTCAGTCGCAGCCTCGTTACATTTGCATTGGCATAACAAAATGTCGCATAGTTAACCACACACGGTGGCAAGCATAAGTCAACGTCATTAACATCAGCTGTTGGTTGGCAAAATCTCACAAAAAAAAAACCCTAAACGCCAATCTCATTTAGTGAGAGAAGGCCATGCATAAGAAAACGAGTGGGTACAAGAGAATATTATTTTGTTGGTTTTTAAAAGTGGGAATTATTGTAGTTGTGTCACAAACTCGGGTTTAAAGCTTTGTGTTTACAAATAATTTATGAATGTGTTCATTGGAGTTTGGTGTTGGGATATATTTTAACAAATTTTTAGTAAACTCATGGTGTTTAAGAAGAGTTAACTATAAACTCGAGTTTTAAGTTTTGTATTGTAAACGCGAGTTTACGTTTTTTAAAAATAATTTTATGAAACTTTGAGAAACTCATTCTGTTTAAGAAGAGTTAACTATAAACTCGAGTTTAAAGTTTTGTAAACTGAGTAATAAACTCATGTTAGCGGCGTAGAGTAAGCAATGTAGTGATGTTTGGGTTTATTTTTCATTCATAGAAGGTTAAAACCTTATCCTTTAAGATCTCTTCTTGAAAAGCAGAAGACTGTAGTGCATACATATGAAATATTAACATAAAAGTCCGGGATACTAGCAAATATCTATTTGAGAAGCTTCTCAAACGGCTTTGACAATCCTGAAAATTCCCAGATCACAGGTGACTGCTTGCAGAGCCCAAATACCGTTACATAACTAGCAAAGAAAGAAACCTCGCTTCATGGGCCTTTTGATAAAATAGACTTTATATCAGAGTGTTTCTCCAGAAAGCAGCTCCTATTTTTGATACTTCGCTTGTCGTTTCTGAATTTCGCCGATAATCTTTCAATAGGAATTCAATCCCTAATCTAGCTACTACATTAACTTTCAAGTCTTCTTCTGAGTTATGAACAAACTTTCCGTAAGAGGAACAGGTAAAGTTTTCTTGATTAATCTCAACTTGTCAATTTCAAACACTCTTCAACTCATTAAATGCTTAACACACTGCAGCTGGTAAGTCTGTTATAATGCTGCTGATACTGAAATTGACACTGCTAATGATGATGGTGCAATATGCGCACAGTTCTTAAAATCATAAAAAATTAATTAAGTCTGCTGCCAGCTGAAGAAGTTACCGAAAAAATGAGTACACAAATGCAGAAACCTGCATGACTCCACGACAGTAGACGGCAATGTTTTTCAGCGTGAACAGATAGACAGGTGCACATACATTCGTTTCCAAATTGACAGCCAGACTCAACAGGAGCAGAAACAAACAAAATTTGAAATTAGATGCGGTTGCTTCGCAGTGCCAATGCGGGCTCAGGTACTTACGCAAGGTTTGCCACATATGCTCACCAGCATAACCTAGACTTTTGCTATGAACCAGCATACATTTGTGGATATACACATATTTTTACATGTGACCATATTATATAATGTGTGTGGGCATATTAAGATAAGTTTGGATAATTGTCAATACCACATAGACGTATCGATTTTGAGTAGACTTTCTATTTAGAAAATTTTCTAAAAGAAGAAAGGAATTGTATACAGATATACTCGTATCTCTTAGTTCAAAATTCCTCTATTAATCCGCCTGTTTTGTTAGTTAATTAATTTTTCTTTCCAGAGAGCATAATTGTGAATCTCTTCGCTGATCTGCCTTTGAAGTAGTTAGTTTTAGAAATAAGAGTGATAAAAAATAAAATTTGGCAGCTATAGTAAATCCTCTGCTTTCAGTCACTTAGCTCACCCTATATCGAACATGAAAATCTTGTCTTGCATTTTATATCAATCATAAAATTACTCTTTGTGAATCGGCATAAAACTCTGACGTCAAGAACGTCGCATAAGCAGAGAACTTTATTAATAATGAGAAGAGCACTGCTCTTTCTAAATGTTATGTTAAAGGTTAAATATAACCTACTATATTTTAGTTGTCAAGTAATCATGAAAGCCTTCATGCGCGACGACAGATTGAAGAAGTATTAACCTCAGTATTTCTGGCTTGTAACTGTGGCTATATTATTTTATTTAAATCCGCAGAAACATAGAATCAATTTGGCTCCTCAATTTTTGGTCTTCCAGTGTGATCTACTTCAGTTATTTCTTAATACTTTTGCAATACTTCTAGTTTTCATTCTAGAATAACCGAAAGACCTCGAACGATGGCTTCATGATTTGCCCCAAAAGAAGGTTAGAAGAGAGTACTATACTTATTGTAAGGAAGATATATGACACGGCATGGAACATTTCTCAAATAGTTTAGTAGTCAGAGTCGACGGCGAAATATATTGCAGAATAAAGATCTGGTATTTTTCTGTTTTCGTAAGAATATTTAGGTTAGGTGAAGAAGTCGTTACAAATAGGGCAGAGAATAGCTTGGTACACCGATTCATTATGTTACATAAAAGTTGTTGTAGCGGCAAAATTCTGCCGAGTTTACTGTCCTTAGCCGAATAAAAAATCCGGGTCCATTCTGGTTACGTAGACCTGATTGTCGTGGGAACGTTTTACCTAAACGTCCTATATAATTGATCATAAGACACTTACAAATCAATAAGATGCTTTTGGAGACAGATAATGTCATAAGAGAAAGTATCTGAATGTTTCCTCCTCAGTTTCTGTCATACAACTTTCACAAATTGTGCTCGACAAGATTGTTTGCTTACCTGATGCCTATTGAACAATGTTCAGTAAGAATCCCTTCTATTGCGGCAAGATGAACTTTAATAAGGACAAGTAGTTTGGAAGATATCTTGCGTCCAACATTATGCCAAAAGGATCTACCAGGAACCCAGGAGCAGTTCGGCGACCAGCAGCGAGATATGCTGCTCCGAAAGCGAATCTGCTATGACCAGCAGTTATAGACACCGCTTGCGAGCTCGGCGCTAGAGTCACCGCTCTATTGTCGGAATGAATGCTTACGTTCTTGAAAGCGTTAGCCAAAATTAGGAAAGATGAAATAAGCAAAAACAAAAATATAACAAATGTAAAAGTACTCCTTGGTTGTCTAAAAAAGAATATATATATAGTATATATTTAAATATTAATTCTAAATACATTTTATATTCTAAAATATTCACCTAAAATATAGTATATAATATATTTAGTTTATACATCATCTCATAAAAAATAAAAACGAAATACGTAAGGCCCGTGGTCAAAAAAACGATTTAAAGTAAACGGCAATAAAAATAAGCAACATTTGATAAAGAGTACAATAACAGAGAAAAAGGAATTTCATTCTGCGAATAGACAGCACACAGGTCGGGGCTAAGTTATGGTTTTCGCGCTGCTCAGATAATCCTCCAAATAGCCAACACTTTGTACTCTCATAATGCCTTACTTTACACTTAATTGCCTCTGCAACACCGATTTTTTTTTACTAGGTATACCTGTTTGCATGGCTCGCTGTTTATTTATGGACAAAGTCATGCAAATTAAATAGAAATGATTTTGTTGGCAGTAAAGAAAACAAATAGTCGTTTTGTATAATTAAGCGCGAAGAGCAGAGCTCATAACATAAATATTTCAGGATTCTAGTGGGTACTGCTTGCGCAGAAGGAAGCGGATACGTAACAGAAGGATTTTTTTTATTCAAAAAATATAAGACAGTTGCTTTTTTTATGCATATCTTGTAAGTTTGTTAAGTGTATCGGTGAAAGGAAGAAATCTGAAGATTCAGATGTTCCTAGATTCTTGCATAGATAGTTGTGCCAATTTTCCTAAATATGCTTCCTTGATGATGTCTAGAGCAGAATCCTACTGTCCCCTATGTATGAAATGATTATACGTATATCTCGGGCCATCTTTTTACACCCCAAGATCAAACTTAATTGACACAGCTCCTTTTTAATTTCGAGCGCAAATCGAAGTGGTAAAAAGAAAAATACGTTGGTACAATCTCTTTTTTGTGCTTGAATAAAGCATGATCCCAAAGTTTCCTTATACCGGGTTGTTGATGAGTGCCCTCAGAGAGTAGGAGTACAATTCGAGTAATGGACCTGAACTTAGATGCCCACTTATCCCGATTTTCGCTAGTAGGAATACAAGTCGGGTAGAAAATAGTTTTAGTACTACAGATAGCCATAGCTGTATTCCTCGCATAGCTGTATTCCAAGCGCTCATAGAATACATCTTTGGTCGCATCGTCCTTCCCTTTCGTAGGGGTGTGTTGGAGGCGGTGATGTCAGCCTTTACTCCACATAAATGTGCATAGATTATAAGCCACCTCTAATTTTGGTGTATGTCTGAATTGAACTGGCAACGGATGAAAAGTCGTTGCAGACTTTACTTTGAGCTTTCCACTAACGCCAGAAGCTTTTGAATTGATTTCAACGCAGGATTAAAAAGTTTCAACGCATTAAATATGCTCAAGACATTTTTTCTGAATCTCATGCCACTCACCACTTAAATTTTTCTAATCGCTTTCATTAAAGAGTAAAGACGCTGCAATACCACGCATATAATGGTATTAAACGCTTTCAATTTGTCTTTACACCCGCGGTGTGAAAGTGTGGCACAACAGCAACAAAATTGCGCCGCTTGATTGCAACTCAGGCACTTCACAGCAATTACAAAAGCCATAAATAAGCAGGAGCAACAACAACCGAGAGTGCTAAGATTTTCAGAATAAATCTCTGGTATTTACAAAATGAAATCCACCTTCGCACAATAAAAATGAGCCATTAAATATACATTTAGCAGCGGTATGTATGCATGTATATATGTGTGCTTCATGCGTTTGCCGACAACGAGACGTACATATATGCCTTGTGTGTGTGTAATATGCAAGATTGCTTGTTGTAAATGGGGAAACGTAGAAGAAGCGCCAGCTTTAGATGAATAAACGCACGTTAACTACGTGGCTGCGCTATAAAACGTGCGTGGACATTACGGGTGGGGTAACTATATATGAAGCGCGTTTATGTGTTTGTGTAGCTTTTAATGTGTCTGTGTGGGTGAGTGTACAGGAAATGCGGTTTATTCGAAAGTTTCTGGCGAAATGTTTGTTGTTAAATGTTATAGACGCTAATACTAAGTAATGCTGACTTCAAGTCGTCACCCCAAGTACCGTTTATTATTGCTGTTAGAGTACAAGGCTATAAAACGTAAAACATTTCAAGACTGATTAGCAGCTAAAACGAGACATTAGTATGGTTATTAAGTACAAATGTGACTACAAGTATATATAATTGTTCATACACATAAACATAGATTTATAATAAAGAAAAGTACGAGTAATTGAACCACGTAGGTAAAATATTAATTATATAAATATGTAACTGTATTAATTAAAGTATTGTTAACTTGATTATTAACAAGCCAAATAGCACATATTGGGTTGTCAAATATCTCCCTTTCGCCCTTTTGTCCTTTGAGTTTCGCAGGTGTGTATAAAGCGCCACAGAGCTCGTATCTGGCAAAACTATACAAAACGATGCTATGCATGATTAGTTTGGATTTTGGATCCCCTAGTTCAGTCATACAGTGTCTATGAGGTGCTCTCCTTAAGTTGTCTATTGCCGAAGTTGGCGTCTTTTGGAAAGAGTTTTGCCCTTTACTATCGCCACCGCTGAAGCTTGCAGGGCTGCTGCTGGATGGACCGGCGGTGCAATGTAGGCTATTACTCCGGCGTCCAATGCACACTCCTTGACCAGAGCCCGGAGGGGCTGGTTTCTGATACACACCGCAGTGGACACATCGGCTCACATGACTTTCTCCATTCCTCCAGCAGAGAAATCGCTGTCGACACTTTGAGGGACTCCCAGTTCGCTGCGCTGTGTACCGGTCAGTTCTTGATGGCAGCTGCACCTAACATTGCAAACAAGCACCGGCCACGAAGTCGCCTTTTGTTGGTCTGACGCGCCTAGATTTTTATTGTTCATCATGCTCATACATGATGATGATGGTTACACGTATTTTTATGACGCGGTGTAGATTTGCCACAATCCACGATCCGCCCTGTAGCTTAGAGGCCAGCTAGAGAGTCCAAACACGATAGAACAGAACACTTCCTCCGGGTTATGGTATCTTCCTTCAATGCCGTCTTTATCTCGTCAAGAGAAGCGTAACGTCGTCCTTTCATGGGCCTCTTCAGTTTAGGGAACAAGAAAAAGTCACAGGGGCAATATCTGGGTAATACGGTGGCTGCGGCATCATTAGTGTGTTGTTTTTGGCCAAAAAGTCGCGCAAAAGCAACGATGTGTAAGCAGGGGCGTTATCGTGGTGCAAAAGCCAATTTTTGTCACATTTTCTCGGCCTTCTGAGAACATTTTGTATCACCGATAAACGTTGCTTCGGTCCAAGGCAGCTCCTCTCTATGCCACAGTCAATATTCGGAATGCATCCGCGCACTTAATTTCGTTTTTCACACAAAATTTGATACAGGTTCTTTGATCCATTTTTTTGAATAGGTAAAAATCGAAGACGATCCAAAACACGTGCAAGCAAAGCAGCTGTCAACAATTAAATGAACATTCAAAATAGCCAAGCTTGTCGGCATAAGTGAGAGACATGAGTACCAACATACGCCACAAAAAATTCGAATTTCGTGATACTTTTTGAACACACCTCGTATCTCACGTGTATCTCATTTGAAGCAATAAAACTGAGTCAGTCAATGACCAAATGAACCAAAAGCGAAAAAACGAAATTTCGCTGATTGCTCTGAAACCCATCTCGGCCGAGACCCATAACCAGAAATAATTGTTGACCTGCATGCATTTGGCATTTTGATTTGGATTTGACTGCATATAAGAGTTTTTCTCACATTTCCACCACATAGTCAACACCATACTAAAATATCAATTTTATGCAGCTTCATGTTGTGTGTTTTGAAAACCCACAAAACCATAACTGTAATTAATAAAACTCTAATTAAAATTTTTGCTTAATCCAAGCTGATCCTACACACAATTCCAAACTAAATTAGTATTATTGTTTATTTTTTTTTTGCTATTCCTTATTTATTTTGAAAATTCTGCGAGGATTTGTGGTTTATTTTGCTTTTTTTGTTGGCAAGTTTGAGGAAATGGCTCGAAGTATTAATTGGATGAAGAGCGCATGCACTTACCATGCAAACCATGAAATAATAAAATATATTTTCGCATTTAATTAAACCGATTTACTTGGAGTACGAATTTGCATTCCCCAGATTATGCATAGAAGATTGGCAGGAATTAAACTAAACTGTGTGAACTTAATTAAAATTTGATGGGAAAAATTAGCAGCAGCGCAAAAGTTGCATACATTTGGAAAGCAATGGCTTCATATGTATATATTTGAGTCATGAGTAGAAGTCGGATTAGTTGAATATAATATAAATGTCTCTTTTTATTGAAAAGTTTTCAGTTTACGGTTATATTTTAATAATTTCCAGTTCCAACATCAAGTTCATTTTTGATAAGCCGCGCCAGTTACCCTTAAAACGGCTACACTAGGTGATAACGTGACACTAGTTTGCGAGCTCGTATTGCTAGATAAACATTTGAAGGCACTGATACCGTACCGTAGGTATCTTGATGTGCATCATATACTCAATGAAATCAGTGTTCGAGAGCCAGTGTAAGTGGAATGCACTGAAGTTTCCTTATCGTGCCGTAACTGTCGACGAAATATGGTTCAGTTAAGAAAGTGGACTTTAGACAACAACTGCCTTAATGGCTGTCTGGAGAGGTGATCGCCATCATACCTGGATATTAATTTAATTAACTATGGAACTATATTCAATGTCATGTATATGACCGCTTAAAACTTGCGAAACTTTAATCCGCTAAACCTAACCTACTTCCATCTCCAGACTCTCCCACGGAACACGGACATTTAAGTTTACTCTATGGCTCGCACTGGCGGATGCCTAATCTACTCTGTAAGTCTTAGTTTTGTCATGATTAAGGCTGCCGCTTCGCTGACAGCTTTTCAGTTCTCAGTGGACTTTAACCACGAGTGAATGTCCCGTATTAGTCTTTGGGTCCACCATTCTTTGACTGAGGTTTGCTGCAATATTGTTAAGCTTTTGAATCTATCTTCTCGTTTGGCTCCAATAGATGGAGCTCTGATAACTTGTATACCCTCTCGTATTCGTCACCCTGGATGTCAATAAGCATCATACTGCCTATTTCTGAAGCAATATCGCTTTATATTGTTCGGAAAGTACTGGCAGTACTGGCAGCCTGTGCACTGTGCTTAATTGTCTGCAATATATTTAATGCCCAGCGTATGGATCCGTATAGAACCAACCATCCGGTTGGAAGTACGCGGCCTTTATTTGCCGTCATTTTTGATAAGGCGTTTAGGATTTTATTCAGTTTACCTGCAATGTACTCCATGTGTTACTTGAATTTGAGTCTTTTGTTATTCCCAGCTATTTTAGTTATGGCTGAGAATGAATCTCTCACTCGGCTATGGTGCGAGATATATTATACTTTCCTTCATTTTTCCAGTACTTATTAGTAAGATGTCTGTCTTTTGCTCAGCCAGTTCTAAGCTCATTGAAGAGAACTATTGACGTAGACCATTTATGTACTCATTGTATTTCCTCTGGAGGTTGTCTAGGTGTTTAGCCACTGCCACTACAATAAGGTCGTCTTCGTATGCAAAAAATATCATGACTTTTGGTTAGTGTCTCCTTAACACATCATCATACATTAGGTTTCATAGAAGAGAGCCAAGAAGTCTTCGTGGTACTCCACTTGAAATAGAGTAGCTCTTGGGGCTTTCATCAAATAATAGTCGCTTGTTTTCAAAATAACTCATGATAATTCTCATAAGATATTGAGGAACGCGTATGTCATACGGATAGTGCTCACAAGTGTCTGACCTTCAGTTTTTGAATTTGTACATTCACTACTATATTCTTTGATGTAGATCACTTGAGGTTTCTCTGACTACGCGTTGTCTTCTGTTTGGTAGATAGGTGGCGAATTCACCGAAGAAGACAGTGGAAACACGAATTGCTGCACCATTCGAAGGTTAGCGTATGTTTCGAAGTCATTACTTTTATTTGGGGGTATTCCACACTAAAAATATTTTATTGCACTCCCGTCTTCTCCACCATTTAATGTCTGTTTGTTTATTAAAACACCCTTGTTATTTATATCCTTTGCTGTTATTTTGTCTTTGTAATCTTTTTCAAGTATTATATTGAACCAACGATAATTGGTGACATATATCATGTCTGTCGCACAGATTTAAACTCACGCGCATATAACTGATGAAAAATATATGTTCGCTTATACAGACATAAATATGTTTATATTGCTGGGCATTCTCAAATTGATTTGCCGCCTTGCTCCGCAATTGCATTCGTTTTAATTAAAATGTTAACGTCTCTGTGAATTTTTCATTTCCTCCATTTCTCGCTTTGCACGTTGCACAGTGCGCCACTTTGCTGCACATAGCTTGTCATTTCGAAGCCTTGTAATTAATTGTTTTCAATTTTAAAAATTCCATAAATGACTATTCACACACACATATGCATTTACTTTTTAGTGTGTGTGCAGCGTTTTGGACGTAGCCACGCATTGGCATAGTTTGACAGTTATTTGTGTCTCTCTCTGTCTACTGTCCATTTATTTGTTGGTGCACTGAAATACTCGTGGCGCTCAAAATACCATTTCATATACTGTTTTATCATTTTTTAACTGTAAATGTCACAAAATATTTAATACGAATGCACAAAAATGCTAGTTGGTTTTTTATTCAATCTGAATTTCATACTTTGGTATTTGGCGTGACTAATCTAAATTTTTTAAGGGCTTGAATTCGGGTGTAACCGAACATTAAATACTCTTGCAATAAGCACAAATCAAAAGAGAATCGGAAATTCATCTGAATTCATTATAATGGGTATACCAAGTTCCACACTAACTCCTTTATTCTACTACTTTAAATAATTTACATAATTTTACAATTTATCAGAAAACCACATTTCGCTAACCTAAACTGCCCAAAATCAGCTGGAAAGTTGAAAATTACTACACATTGGTGTTTTGCAGGCAGAGCATGATCTGCGCTTGTTGTAGCTATAATTGTATACTTCAGCATATATTTTCAAATGATTTTGTATGTAAGTATATAATATAACTCACTTACTGATCGACATATGTCATAAGGTTTGTAATAATAAACATATACTGTGGGCAAATAGAACTTTTTCATTTAGGTTTCGAGCGAAAACCCATTCGTCGAAATATTTTTTCCTCGGGTGGTATGATTGTCGTCTGTGTCACATCAAAATAATCATTAGTATTATATTAAGTATAGGCTTCTTTTTCTGAAGTACATAAAGTGCATTCGGAGGTTTTAACGATGAGTCAAATTATTTAATAAAGGAAATTAAATTTTGTGTGCGGAATCAAATTTCTGGTGCCGAAACGTTTGGAATATTAGAAAATAATTGTTTGTCGCGTGCAAGTGTTTTTGATTGGTACAATTTGTTCAAAGAGGGTTGAGAAGTACGTAAAGAACAGCCATCAAACTCAACTGATAAACAAGATATCAATAAAATAAAGAAAATTAATTTTTGAGACCGATTATACATAGGCAGAGATCTTACTGTCATCGCTGAAATATTTTTAGTGAAAGGCACTTCGAAGGATCATTTGAGCTTAAGAAAAGTAAAAGCACGATTGGTCCCAAAATCACTAAATTTGTTCAAAAAACTATGTAGCGTCAATGTCTGTGAAATAATGCTTTCCGACTACCCGGATGTAATGAAAAGTATTATTACTGGCGTTGAGTCTTGGATCTATGCTAACGATGTGGAAACAGGCTCCACAGCAGGTAAAAAATTCAAAGTGTTGCACATTTCGAACTATTTCTGATCGGCCCAGCTGTTATCTACGATTACTCTTTAATTTTTAAACGCCGTTTGAAAATATTTGTAAAGAAAATGACGGAATTATAAGCCGACAACTCGTGGTTTTTGCACCCAGATAATGGCACCGTCGCATGCTGCATTGATAGTGTCTTCATTGATTCCACCGTATTCACCTTAATTACCTCCGTGTGCCTTCAGCAAACACAAACGATCGTTGTGGAGAAACCGGTTCGAGTCAATTGAAGACACTAAACGTGACGTTTTGAATTGATTTTAACAATTGTTTCG
>NW_017537267.1:881017-910672 GCF_001853355.1 Bactrocera latifrons | reverse complement strand
TTTATTTTATTATTTTTTATTATTTTGCTAAGATATCTTACATATACGGTATAAAGGCAAATGGAAATTTGAAAATTTTATATTGGCTATAGTTGGAAGAAAGGGACCTACTTTTTGGCATTATTACATAGGAACTATTAATAGAAAGAGGTGTTTTCTGAGTTCCTCTAAGTTAGCTCACATACTATCACCATTATATAGGGAGTAAATTCGACCGAATATTTGGAAATCCTAATATTTGTAGTATGGAGGCTAGGAAAGTTTTCACCCGATTTTATCCATTTTAGGCACAAAGATACGCTGTTATAGGTAAAACACGTCCACGAAATTTCACTGAGATAACTCACTATTAGCCTATATTTGTCGTGTAAGGTCAGGCGGATGTTTGAAAACCTTTATATAAGGTATATGGGGTATAAGCCGGATGTTTGAAAATTTATATAATTTATATTTATATAATATATATGGGGTATAAGCTGAGTATTGACAAGATTAAACCCATTTTAACACACAGACATTCTATTTTTAGGGGAGAATTTTTTTTCGAATTCGAATTAAATATCTCAATATTTTCGGTAAAAGGCAGCCACGGGCACAGTATCCGGGGGTTCGTATTAAGCCCTCTTCTATCATCCTGGATGTGAATCTGACGTATATATTTATTGATTTATCGAAATTTTAGTCTTTTTTTAGCGAAACACTTTATGTGGGGACTGGGCAGCGTTATCATCCCATTTTACACTCTCATAAGGGATATCCGTATTGAGATATATATTGTGTAAATTTAGTTGAAATAACTTGTAAAGTTAGATATATATTTATACATTAAATCTATTAGAGGATGGGGTCAGAATTCCAAGCCACAGATACCGCTTCGTAATGCGATGCGTTGTACCAAATTACATATCTTTCAATTAAAAAGTTTTATGATCGTGGCAGTAGTCTACTTAATTACGCGTATCTACAATACTAAGGTACTAGTAAGGTCCTAATAAAAGAAACTAGGCCATTGAAAACTTATCTTTGATTTCCTTAATATACTTGTATACTCCACCACATGTGGGCTACATTCCCTAATGTAAAGGAAGTCAGGCACTACGCTCTGTGAGTTGTTTGAAAATGTACTATATATGTCCTTTTAGAAAAAAATCCTCTGGCTGTAAAATGTTTACAGATTTATATTTCCCAAGTTGAAGAACTCAAGTATAAAAGTATATATTTTAAAGAAAAGTATATAAATCTACTTAATATAGACAAATATTGGATAGAGCTGTCGAAAAATCGAAACATTACTATGAAAAAGTGGTCGAGTTTCAAAATTTCAAATTTATTTTGGAATAAAGCTCCCATCTATTAAAAAAGAACATCTGAAAAATTGTCCTGTCAGTTGTTGTATTAAGATTGGAAGTTTTTAAAAGTGTTTGAAAATTATTTGGAGAGATTTTAAGCTCAGAACCGGTTTATCAAAAAATTTTCAGTTTTTGTGTATAGGAACTTTGAAATAGCGTTGCTATGCAAGAATTTTATGGAAGTCTTCGGAAGATTAATTGTGGAGGTTTCAATTGTAGTATTGACCGAGTTGTCATTCATGAAAAAGTGGAACAATCTTTTTTGGAAAAATCACGAAACCAACCACCTAAGATGGATTATAATGCGAGGTCTCACAAATCGACTGAAACTACTGCATGTTTAGGCACTCCGAACATCGATTTGATGAGTCATCCACCGTATAGTCTTGACGTGGAATGGTATAACATCCTTCTTCTCGTACATTAAAAGTAAACTAAAAAGGCAACGTTTTTCGAGGCCTGAAAAGGTGGTTGAAGCATTCAAAAGCAATGTTTTGGAGATACCTCAGTCAGAGTGGCAAAAATGCTTCGTCAATTGGTTCAAAGGCATGTAAAAGTGTGTAGATTTTAATGGAGAATGCTTTGAAAAATTATGAAGTGATTTTCGATGATTACTCTTGCGTTTTGTTTTCAAATTCTGGAATACAAAGGCAACCCTCGAATTATTTATTTTTATTGTTTTACCTTTAACAAAAGTATTTATTTCTCTCATTGCTTATTTCGTGTGTAATTAATTTATGCACTTCTGCTATTATAAATCTAGTTTTCTTCAAACATTGTTTACTATTATGCAAGGTTGCGTCCTTCTGTTTCAGAGAAAACAGTTCTACCTCATTATCATGCTGCATGCATTTTTCCCAAGAACAGCACTCTATTGTATAGGAAGGGAACTAGCTTTACAATTTCCAACCCATTAGCTAATAATAAAAGCTTTTCTATAAGCGAATAAATGTCAAATAGTTTAATGATGGCTGTAATTGGTTTGTTAGAATATTTTGAACGAAAGACATAGAATTTTGGTGGGACTCGAAGCCGATCTCACAGACATACCTACACAAATTCACCGCTACAATAAAAACGCTGAAGAGAACACACAAAAATGTACCGCTATACACTTGTGTACTTGATTTGGGACAAAACTGCTTTTATGTTTACATATGTTTGCGCGTCCGTTCACTGAATTAACACTCTTTCCCTTAACGTCGTGATATTTTTCTCTGTGTATGAGAACAATGGCAACCTTGACCAAGTTTTGGTTTTTGAAAATTCCATGTTTACTTCGCTCCGCATTTCATTATGCGCTGGAACGACATTAGATATGTTGTCCTGATTCACACATATAGTCAGCATACCCATTGTATACGAGGACTTTTCTACAGCGAGCTTTTTAGTGGAGCTACACGCTCCCCACACTTTGTTTTGACTGAGAGAGAAGGAAAAAATAGAAGAATAAAAGCAATATCAGTGAAAACAAAGGACATATGTACATTGAGTAATGGCCAAAGTTAGAACAAAACACCAGCCGCCCACAAGCAGCGAAGCGCACAACCGTTACAGTAGTCCAGCCTAACAGCTGGACAGTACTAACAGTTGACCAACCGCGCTAGCTGAGCTCCTGAGCCAAATAGCCTTGACTCTGTGCGCTGGTCGGTGGTTAATGATGAAGGAGACGGTTGAGCGGTGTACATTTACTCCAGTTCACATGGTTGCCGGATTGCTTAGTGTTTTCTGTTGTTTTTGCATATCCATTAGGCTGTACTCACTTTATGAATGCTGCGAATATTGCTTGTGTGGTATATGTGCATCCTGCTCTGGTTATCTTGGTTACGTTTACCAGTTCATTGTCCGCCAACACTGCCTTGCCTGCGGTGCCTTCACTCGTGAGTGAATGAAATTTGTCGCTGCCTAGTAGATGAAGTAGTGATTGAGTGAATGAGAGTTGCTGCACAATAACTCAAGCTTGGATGTTTAATGACGTGGTGTGGTAAACATTGGATGGAACTTCGCCACAAATAAATTTCGATCATTGCAAGTGACGGAAATACAACAAGTGCTACATATCCAATTCAATTCAGCAGACTGTGTTCAATGACACGGAAAAAACATTTCTTTTGCTTCTTTGAAAAGGTGCAAGGTTCTTATCTGTTTTGTAGACAAATAGAAGAAATTTCATTGGGAGCACTTATTGCGGGTTGCTCGATTTTAATTTGCTGAGCTACACATCTTGGTTGTGTTGGAAGCCATATCCGAAGATCTGGGTGCCCAACGAATGTATCTTCCTTTTGACTTTAGAAGGTCAAGTGGTCGTAGGCCTGCAGACGCAATGAATGTTCTTGTTCTCGTTAGAAAAGATACAGCCAAAGATCCCTTCAAGGTCGCTTAACGGATTTTCTGCTTCCCAAATACATAATTTTTTCCACAGAGTGTCAAAAAACTTTTTGCAGGCCCAATATTCTGAAAATAAGATTCTACGAACATTTGAGTTAGTATGTGGCTTATTATCAAATATTACCCTAGTTTCTTCACTTCTTATCGATCATCATCATTCCATTTTGAGATGTTTCCTCGTGGCGACTGAATTTTCTGACCATTTTGCCAAAGATATCTTCTTTGCCCACCCTGGCGTTAATGTCGCCAAGCACGACTTTGATAAGCGCTCATAGGAAGCATCTATGGTCACGTCGTTCTTCTCTTCCGTCGGAGCGTGGACGCAAATCAGCGATATATTGAAGAACTGCGCTTTGATGCGGATTGAGGCTAAACGTTCATTTAAGACAAATCCCACACCAAATTTGCAATCCTTGATATGCCCACTGTAGTACATTGTCCTTGTCCCGTCCATCGCTTTTCATGGACGGTGGTGGTGTCAGCCTTTACTCTAGGACATCTAGGACATCAGCCAGCTGCGCAGCGCCACCTTGCCAATAAAGATACCGGACATTCCAGGTGCATGCCCCTAAATCCTTAATACGTTTGCAGTGGTCGCTATCAAGAGAGGGTCCGAGGCTGTTTTCTTGTTTTCATTGACAAAGTCTTTTACATAGCCGTTCCCAAACCCAGCACAACTCTCGGGAGTGGATGTGTCCTTTCAAATGGATGTGTTTTGGCTCTCAGAGAACTTTCCTTTACTTGCGTGAACTTCTACAAATGGCTCCATCTTATCCTAGTTTCTAAATAGCTCACCACTCTCATTCGTTTTGATTAACCTGGACATTAGGCACCCAACATATGAGACCCCACATGTCTATAGTAAAGGCAGGTGAGTAAAGATTGCTGCAGACCTAGCCAAGTAACAGGCTAGAGGAGTCATCAGGCATAAGAAAATTGCATTGGGAACCTTCCTAACTATGTATAGGCATTTAATAATGCTGTAGCACAGAAGCGGTCATTTGACTACCAAATGTACTATATTTGAGGTTGTATCGAACCCTAACTCAAGGATATTTCAGCATCAAAACCAAAGCAGTCGTTCAAAGTGGTCTTAATTTTTATCCTTTTAAGATGTAACTGGTTTTATTCGCTAGGAAATAAATCCAAGAGGCCTGCCGTTCTGGTAGAATATGTCTACAATCTGTGGACAGAATAAAGGTTTCGTGAAAACGCAATATCGAGGAAAGATCATGGTAGGCATCGATTGAAAAAGAAGGGCCAGTAAAAGTTGGTGTTTCTCTCCAACAATGATTCCTTGCCTCTATGAAACCGTAGTGAAGCCTATGATGCTCTAAAGAGTTTTTGTGTGGCGGAAGGCGCCGAAAAAGACTACGTTCTCGAAGAATCTAATAAGAGGTCAGAGAGCGGCTTTCAGCAGTGCAGTGCACTATGAACCACTCCAACTAGGGTCCTTTGCTGAAAATGTCTGTCCAGGGCTTATGATCATGCTAGGTTATGCACTTCAGTTCCAGCTGTTAATGAGAAACAGTAGGAGCACGGATGTTTGCCGTTCGCGTACTACTAGATAGTTGAGCCTTACGTGAGCTTTGTAAGCGCTAGTCTGTCACTAGCACTTGCGCAGTCGCAAGAAGTAAATCGTAGGTGGTCCAAAGACGTTCGAGACAATTCGAGTGCAGATTTAATGTCTAACTAGAGGAGTTTATATAGTATATGGCTTTACAATGTATTGTATATAGAACCTCGAGTACGATCGATTTCCCTTCTTTGGGAAAGAGTTACTGAATGTATCTTAAGTCCACTTTCCATTTAAACACACAAGTATGAAAGTCTGCTATTTTTCAGCAACTCAATTTTATTTGCACAAAAACAAATACAACACATATCTGCTAGTAATAAAACATCTCTCGTCCACTTGGCGTACTTTTCGTGCTGACGACGGCGGACAATTTAAGTCCGAAAATATGATTGTAAACATATGTTATACCACAGTGATTGCTGTCGCAAACTTTTTACTGTTAAATAAATAAAAGATTACTTTTAATTTTGCCACCAACACAAATGTGGTATTACAAACTCCTAGTTTTGGTTTTATTTTATATATATATTTTTTTTCATTGTACTGTGCTGTGAAAACTTTACCGTTCGATGCGAAAAGTTTTTCGACGAATCACAGATTTTTATCAATTGACTTACTTTTTTTTCGGCAAATACTTCAAGTGTGCTAAACTATTTACACGTCAAATGCTCGTTCGATTATTGCTTGCTTTCAACACATCTTGCGTGAATGTAGGTGGGAATGTATATAGGAGTTTATATCTGTATATCTGTAATATATTTTACAAGTAGTCTAAATTATGATATACACTTTTATATGATACTTAATATTACTAGGTAGAGTGATTTAAGTGTGTAATCGGCATTCCCGTAGTCCTGGATTCAAAACCAAAGCGCCTAAACTTCTAGACACACAAAAACTAGCAAACAGCTGCTAGAAAACGGCAACTTACATGAGTTCGGCATATGTAGTTAAAGCGCGGTGATATTATATCCATCTCTGTAAGCACCATTAAAACACAATGTATCAAAGGTAAAGCCGGCCAAATATCTATAACTGTTACATACACTCGAATTTCTCTTTCACTTTTCTTACTTTTCCGCATTCTACCACATGTGAAGTTGGGATTTACAGGTATTTTGTTCATTTGACTCATTTATTATATTCTGTTAATACTTCGAGCTAGTTTTTCTATTGACATTGTACTGTCTACGGATTCGCGAAATCTAACAAATAGCTGCTGCGACGGTGTTGATAAAAATTTAAAGCCATGAAATGAAATATAAAATACTAAATATGTATACTATTTTTTCGAAAAAATTATTTTATTAAGTTCACAGGATAGAAAAATTAGGGAAAGCTTTAAATAATATAATTGCAATTAGATTTCTTATTTCCTTTTTTACTCAATTATTGTTATGATCAGTGTTACTATCGATTATAAATTGTAAAAAAAAGTGGACGTTTCCGCGCCATCTGTGACTTAAAATTGTCCAAATCCAACCAAAACTGTTCAAGCCTCGTTGTGGACCTCAGTATCTATAGTTGACTTTTGAGCGAAAATATCGGTCGAATGAAATTCAGAAAACATATGTTTCTTATAATAGTAATTCTGTATATCAAAAAAGTGTTGATTCGGTTGAATCCCTTAGCTCCACATAAATAGTACGTGCGTTCCAAAGTAAACATTACTTAAAAAAAAAAAAAAAACAGAAAAAATGTTTTTTCCGGCAAAATAATTTTTTTTTTTTTTCAAAATAGTCTCCTTCTGCTACAATATAGCTTTTTGCACGGTCCAAAAGCACGTCGAGCTCGTTGGCCGGTATGGCCGCCAGTAAGCCGATGGGAGCCTTTTGAATGACCTCTACGTCCGCATAACGCCTTCCTTTTATGGGCAAAGGCGATTTTCCAAAAAGGAAGAAGTCGCACGGTGCCACGTTAGGTGAGTGGTTAATGGTTAAAATGTGAATTTTGGTCAAATAATCGTCCTTCGAATGTTCGATTCTGAGCAATTTTTAGACGTCTGTCAATTTGTGCGGAACAAACCGAGCACACAACTTTCGTAAGCCAAAATGTTCAGTCAAAATGCGTTGAGTCGATGTTTTGGAGACATTCAATTGCATTGCCATGAATTTTAGTGATGGTTTCGGCTGATTTTTGATGAACTCACACACAGTTTCGGTGGAATTTGCGGTGATCATGGATTTTGATTGGCTCACATGTTGATCGTCATTTATGTCCTCACGACCACTTTGAAAACGTTGAAAAAACTCATGTTCTTTGCTACGGAATAGGCTATCATCGCCATAAACTTGTTTTATCAATTGAAATGTTTCGGTAAAAGTTTTACCAATTTTAAAACAATATTTAATGTTGGCTCTTTGTACGAAGCTCATTTTCGCACCGATAACAGAAACACACTAAAACGCAACAACTTCACCTCCAATCAACTTCCGGGTGACTTTATACCTTATAGATTGATCAATACGTGAGTTAACACAATGAAAAGTATTTTACTCATAACAGTGTATCTTTGAGCCTAAAATGGATAAAATCGCCCGAAAACTTGACTTAGTCCCTATATAAATAATATCCAACTTTTTGAACATCCAGCTAACTTTACTCCATATGATTAGTGATGGTATGTGGGTTACCTTAATGAAACCAGGGAAACATTTTATTAATATGTGACATGTTAATAGTATACAAAATAGACAAAATCAGGTCGATATTACCCCAACTCCCATATACTTCATATAATGATTGTCAAACCTTATGAAGAATAAGTTGTCAGTGTGTGATTTGCATATTTAAAAAAAAATCTTGAAAATACGTTTTCTAGTGTGAGATCAGGTTTTCTAGTATATGTATGTAAATGAGCTATGTCCAAATTAATGCAATCAGCCCGTCAGCCCATTTCCCTGCCCCCAACACACCCCATATAATGATTTCTGTATTTTCACTTTAAATCGTTTAAGTTGGTCAAAATGTGTGATATTTTAATGAAATTAAGTAGACACGTCTTTTTAAAAATTATAAAATTACATATATTATTGGTTTAGCGCTGATTATGAATGAAATTGGTCTAAAGCTTGATCCTAAACTCATATCACTAATATAATGAATTCTGATTGTTTGGTTAATATTTCCCCAATCAACTTTATGTACAAGTTCAGACTTTTCGTATTCTACAAAGAAGAATGCTCTTTATAGGGCGGGTCCGAAACCCAGCGCACAACACTGGGAAAAGATATTTCGCCTTCTCACTTTAGCTCGCCTTCAAACGGATGTGTTTGGGCTACCCAGAGTGTACTTGGTCTAAGTCCGGAAATCGTGAGATGCTTGAGCCATCAATCATTTCTGGCCACTCCCAATTGAAAGGCGCTCAGAGAACTTTCTTCACTTCATCTGAGCTTAAGTACTTCTTACATGTTTTAGAAATGTTTTAGAAAGCACAAAATAATAGATTGATGAGAGCTTGGAGTGAAAAATGTTGGTTTCAACTGCTAACTTAACAACAGCTGTTAAAAAAAAAAAAAATTAAAACCGTATGTTTTGTATAAAATATCTATATTTGATATATTGTAATCATTTATTACAATTCATCCTTTTCCTTAGGAAACTTGTTTAAAATTTACTTTTTCTTCTTCTTATCGGCATCATTTTCGTCGTCCTCCTTCAAAGAACAAGGTGGGCAGCCGTGTAAATAACCGCCCTCTGCCATGCGCATAAATGACTTTTGAGGGTCATAATTGCTATGTTCGAAGAAAAAAATAATTCATAACATTCCATAGCGGGAGATATTATATGTGACAGACCTGTAAAAGTCGCGATACTTCTTCTTGCGTGGCTTGTTATGGAGTATGTTGAATGCCATGGCAGCGAACAGGGCTGAGGCGACTGCAAGGCCAACATTACGCAGCGCCATCTGGCGGTGATTGAAAAAGAGCTGCGGCGGCAGCTTTGGTGGTGGCTTCGCCTTCGAAGACTTGGACGTACTTGACATAATATGCGGAGTTGAATTACCGAGTAGCAATCGGCAGTAAAACAAAGCGAACCTATTTATTTTTAATGAATTATTTATTATTTATATTGATTTCAAAAACACGTTTTTATTGCGAAATTTCTCTTTTGTGTTTGTAAAAAATTGTACAACTGAAATAAATTTTCAAAATTTTTATGTCGTTGATTTTTCAGCTGTCAAATTCGAAGGCGACAAGTGTCTTTAGATTTTTTTTATTGTTTCTTTTGTTTTTCAAATTTTAAATTGGAAGTAGAAGTAAAGTTGGAGAGTTGCAACCCAGTCAGCATAAGGGTGTGTGCTCGTACTTCACCCATTCAATATAATTCGGTCTCAAATAAGTTTTGTATATGTTTCATACATTTACTTACATAAATATTTCCAAAAATTCTTAACAATTAATTTTAGCTTAATACATTTCTTTTTAATTTCAGAGTCCTAAGTCCCATCAATTTGGAGTCTTTGTGGGTAAGTTAGTTTTATGCTATGTTTTATTTGTATATTTACTTTTGCTCACTTACTGGTAGTTATGGAAACTATTGGTTAAAAGATATAGCACCCCGGTTATACTGTATACTATCTATAGAAATGGCGACATTTTTGAAAATTTTAGAACATTTATTTTATAACCCAAGATGGATGGTTCGATCCAGCAATTAAAAAGAAAGTCATTCGAAAACACCTCTTATGTTGAAACAATGCCATTAAGATCTCTGACTGTTAATCGTCGATTCTCAAGAACCAAGTCCTCTATTTTATTGAAGTGTTGATCATCTGTTGATGTTGATAGCCATGTTGGGCCTTGTTCGTTGTCAACGCCTTCTCGACACTGTTTGAAAAATGTGTACCAATAAAAATAACTTGCTCACGACAAAAAATTATCACCGAAGAACATTTTGAATGTTTCGGCATTAGTAATTTGATTCCCTACATAATATTTAATTGAATTTCATTGTTGAATAATTTTAATAAACGGAAATATCGCTGAAAACACGACTAAACTATTCATTAATTATTTTAATGTCACATAAAAAAAAAAACACTGAAACCTAGAAAAAATATTTCGAAGGGTTTTTGAGCGAAATTTTCAGAGTCTTACTATTTTTTGCTCATGGTGCTACCACACACTTATCTCGAATGTACACATATTTGAGAATTTTCTCAGTGCTTGAAGGTGAGCCCGTGTATAGTTTCGGAGATACTAACGTTTTGTAATTTTTTTAACTTAGTGTAATCTTATTCCAAAACTTTCAACATATTTTTTTCACAATGCTGTTTTCAGAGACGTCAAGGTGTATAGTATTATATTTACGAAATTTCACACAATTTTCTTAGATCACCTCTTTGGGAAGTCACCATTTCGACAAAAATCAAAAGTTTTGCCAGTTCTTCCATTCTTCTCCAAATCAATAGTTCATTAATTCCAGATTTATTTAGTAAGGAAAATATATAAAATATCGGTTGAAGAGCAGAAATTTCCACAGATCATTGCCGCACTTCCTGTACAGAGGCCAAAAACTTCAAAATTCACTTTTCCTGCAGAAGCTGCAGCCTTATGCTTTAATCTTTATTAAATAGTAACTTTTTCCAATTCCGTATGCTTTTCTACTTTTACGAACTTTTTTATAAAACCAGAATATCTCCAACTATGAATTGGGTATGTAAAAATGTATCCTCTAAATAAGAGCTACTTCGGTAACATTTTCTAATCTCGACAATAATCTTGTCAGTACATGACAATGATCTGCTTCGCAAGGCACTACGTCAGAAGCCCACCATGGGCCCGTCGAAGTGGCTGTGTTACTTAGCTTGCTGTTTGTTGTTCCTCGTTGTTGTTGCTTTATAAGTTGAACAAACTGTAGTTGCATGAGCTACAAGTTGAGTTGCGCTTTTATTTCTAACGATTGTTGCTGTTTCGTTTTTTGTTTTTACTAGTTACAGTCGTATTTGCGAAGTTTTGTTGCTATGGTGGCGGGTTATTAACTGTTGTTGTTGTCAAGGTTGCTTGTGAAGCAGCAACAAATTGTTGTTGTAGTTGGCCATTTCGCTTGTGTTGTTGTTTATTTCGAAAATGTAGCTTGATGTGATGTTATGTGTATGTTTTTGTTTTCTTTTTCGTTGCAACGAAAAACTTTTCCACAACAATTTCCAGGCGAATTGTTTACCGCAGCTGATTTCAGGCCACTGCCGCTAAGGTAAGGTGACAACTGCACCAACAACAATAACGGTTGCAGCTGCATATTGCAGTAAAGTTGTGCAGTTGCCAGCTGCAGTTGCAAGCTGCGGTGGTATCCACATCAGTTCCATTTTCGGTTGGTGCTCTCGTTGTGCGATGTGGAAAATTTCATTTGATTTTAAAGTTTCGTTGCCTTTAAATGTGCACTTTGGTGTGTATTAGTATATATAATTTGATGTGTAGGTGTGCAAGCGGTGCGCAGTTTACGTGGACTATATCCATGAGTGTGTATATATGTATGGGCGTGCCACAGTTTATTTGGACAGACTCCAAGTGAAATGATGCGAAAGAGATTTGTCGTTGCTTGGTATCTTTGGCTCGGCTAAGGATTCGGTTTCCGCTTGCAAACCAAAAAGCTACATGAGTATGATATGGCGCTGAAAGGAGGCCCTGCAGGAAAAATATACAGGAAATATATGTAAGTAGCAAAGTAAGTTAAAAAAAAAAAAAATAAATAGGGAGCTTGGCTCTCACATGTGCATCAAATTTAAACTGTTAAAAATAGGGTGTCCCATTTTGAACAATTTTTATTTTTTTATTTATTTTATTTTTATTCTTAGTTATAATTCTCCGACTATTTTGAGCGTGGAGAAGCGAGCTGTTAACTTAAGTGGAACATATCTAAATATCTGTTACTTGAGTAGGGCCTCAATAAACTATCAGGGGTATTTCACACTTAAAGTTGAAAGTCTTTTCCCAATTAACCGCTTTTCTGGACTTCCCGCCTCCATGTATTGACTAGTAGCTAACATCTTCGACTTGTTTAAGGATTTCAGTCAAGCGCCGTTCTAGTAATGTCGTCTTGTGAATTTTACGTGGCCAATCCATTTCCATTTAAGGGGCGGTGTAGAAGTTAGCATTGCTGATCACACTGGTACAGAATCTTTCGAAGACATCGATAAAGAAAGGATTGTAGCATTTATAAAAATTAGGTTTGGCTAATCTGGTAGGCCAATAAGCCACGCGTAGACCAGTTTTGGTCCTTTACGACTCCAGATGGAGTGCAATTGCTAAGTCCAAGAGAAGTAATCATCCTTAAGGATGGCTGCGCTTGAACTCAATTTTAACACAACCGTTGCCTTTCGGGACAAGTGCACAGAAGATGCTCCATTATTTCCCTGGTGCTTGCTCTAGACATTTCCCGAAGTCTTCTTGATCTGTTAGCCTCATTTTGCGGGCTGTGTCTCCACCAGACAGTGACCACTTAGTATTCCCATCATGTTCCCACATTATCTTCTATTGAGTGCCAATGACTTTTGCAGTTTTGAACCCAGTTAGCTCGTTCCATTGTTTATTTAGCATACTTCTGTCGAGATCGTCGTATAGACAATGCATGTTTTTCTCACTAATGACCACGTTTTCAGGTGTTAGCTGCACACCATTCCTGGTATTTCACTGTCCTTGATGCCTTTATGGTCTCGCTCTCAGTAGAAGTGAAGTAGATATCTTCTGGCAACACTTGCCGCAGCTGCCCTGCTTCCCAAGACACTTCTGGGAAGGATAAAAAAAACCCACGCTTGAATCGATATTTTTATTTTGATACATCTGGACATATGCGTCGATCCAAACTTTATCCAATAGAAGGCATAGTTACCTTCAGATATCCGATTACGAATATCAGCTGCGAAGCCACTATTTTTGTGAAAGCGCGATCTTCAAGTCTACATAAGGTCTCAGTTGTTTTTGCTATGTTGACTTGAATTCCAGTTCGTGTTTCCTTGTTTTACAAGCAGCTAGCGCTCCTTTGTATGCTAGGGCATTCCATATCGCATCAGGTTTAAGAGATCGAATACTTCCTCAAATTCGTTAAAACGCAAAAAGAGAGGAATGCACTATTCTAATGACTGCTCTATTTTACTCTTAAAAACTCTTTATATGACCTATGATTTGAAAGAGGTTCAGAAACCAGCTTTTTCTTTGCGTTGTCCTGCACCAACTGGTTTCTTAACTTTTGGTGGATAAGCCAGTTTTTATTTTATTTATCATAATACATTTTTACATTCAGCATATTTACCATTCTTCGGAAGAAGTGTAATATTGCTCACTTTTAGCTAGACATTGGATCACTATAATATTCAGCTGTCAGCCTTCGAACTCTTTCTTTTTTGAAAAAGTGTTTTAGTTGAGAAGGTATCTTTAAATTTGGCATGGGTTATTGTTTAAGGCAATAGTGAAATCTCCAAAGAAACTCTTCATGTCGGATCGCTATAGCATAAAGCTGCCATTGGAACGATGAATGTTCAGGATATTATTGCTTCGATGCAACCGGTGTAAAAACGAACTTTATTAACCAATAATTATACTAACCGTATATATCGGCATACTATACCTATTGCTTTAAATAATTTGAAAACAGTTCACTAAAATTAGGGATACTGTAAATTACATAAATCTCCAAAGCTATGCTTAAATCCCACTGAATTTGTTTCCTACAGGGGCCTAACAGTACATAGTGCCCCCTTGTATAACCACAACTCCGTGTAATAAGCGTGTATAAACAGGCAAGCTTCCAATTTCAGGTGATCATAGCGTTGTAGTAATCCAAAGCCGAAAACACACAATTTATGAGTGTTCCGAACACATCTTCACCTACTTACAAGTTGTAATTTAAAGGTAATTTTGTAAGCACCGCAAATCGAGAGTGCAGTTGTTGTACCCCTAATATGCGATAGCCATGAAAGTGAAAATGCCGTTGGCTGACAATCCAATCTTTTGCAATGTTTTTTTGTATGCCTAAACGTTTACAAATGTCGAGAGTTTGCGCTCCTTAGGTAGAGCCAACAATTTGGCATGAATTTTGACTTTTCGGTTTTTGATAACCGAAAGCAATGCAATAAAGTAGCATATTGCTATTTTTTCGTACGGTGTTTAAGTAATTTTCTGAAAATATATGTACATCACTTGTTAATGCTAATGGTATCGACTATTTTAAAGATTATTTCGATATATCTTTGTATTCTTCTTCAATAGAAAAATCCCAAGTGAATCCAGTTACTCAGCATTCCTAGTGGTTTACATACCTTACCTTACTTGCCATCACAGTATTGGGGATGTATGAGTTGTTTTTTATTACCAATTGTGTTAGCTTTTCACTTTCTTAGACATAGGGTTACATTCTTGGTGTTTTATTAAGAATCCCTAACGTTTTTGAAAATAAAATAAGTTCTACTCGCAGAAAGCATGATCAATAAAAATATGTCAATATATAATTCCATCGACTGAGATTTTAAGCTTCATTTAACGAAAAAACTTACATTCGGGGAAGTAGAAAAAAAGTTAAAGCTTTTCAAATATGAGTGAAAGTAATGAAGAAGTTCGCTATATTTGAAATTTTTATATATGTAAAAAAGGGAAGAATGCCACGCAAGCCACCAACGAAATTTGTGAAGCTTACGGAGGCGATGCTGTAGCGCAACAATGGTTCGCTCGTATCCGTTTTCGAAATTTCAAATACAGTGATGAAATAACGTCTCTATCGGAAAAATGGCAAAAAGTGGTCGACCAAAATGGTAGATATTTGTTTATTTGTTTATTAGTATAAATATAATATAAAAAAGTAAGTTGAAGTTTGATTAGAAATACGAAAAGCCTTTTTCGACCATCCAATATATGGCCTAATGATACTTTTGACATAAACGACGTTTCAAATCAATAAAGTTAGAAAATTTCAATGTTAACAATGCAAANATAATAAAAAAAAAAAATGGTATACTCTGTGAATTTAAAGGCGCGTAAACATTGACTACTGCG
This sequence comes from Bactrocera latifrons, assembly GCF_001853355.1. Lineage (NCBI taxonomy): Eukaryota > Metazoa > Arthropoda > Insecta > Diptera > Tephritidae > Bactrocera > Bactrocera latifrons. The sequence continues at coordinate 895,370 of NW_017537267.1, read as the reverse complement.
AACAAATATGGGAAACCCTTGGATGATATGACAGATCTGTTCTCCGGAAGGTCTTTGGAGCCGTCCACTCGAGCTGTGAACATCGACGAAGAAGGAATCCTACGAATGCGTTGGTTAGGCAATGTCGTTCGCATGGAAGATGATGCTCCAGCGAAAAGTTCTTTCGATTTGAGACCAATGGGTGGACAGTGAAAGCTAGGGTACCCACTTATCCAATGAAAGGACCAAGCACATAACGAACTGTCGGCACTTGGAGTATACAACTTTCGTGATCTCGCAAAAGAAAGATACAACTAACGAACTAAGAGAAAAAGTTGCAGACCCTACAAATTATATATACTATGTATGTAGAAATGACCAGCGTGACGAACTGAGTTTATTTGACCATGGCCGTCAGTCAATATATACACGAACTGTCTCTCCGTTTCTAAAATATCAATCTGAAATTTTCACACGTCGTTTCCTTCAGGCGAAGTTTCTCAAACTCCAAATTGATCGAAGCCAATGATATCAGACCACTACACAAACTATTTTAGTTGAAATAGGCCATTTGTTTCAGATCAGATGATAGTTTTGATATATACCTATACCTACTATAGTCGCATTACATGCTGATTAAAAATAAAATCAAGTCTTTGTATCTGATAACTTCTTTATTTTGTAGGGTATTTTCGCGAACTTGGCACAAATTATTATTTATCTCAAGTTCTTTTACGGAATCTTTTCTTTTTTATGTGTGAAGGCTATTCATGTTCGACACAACCGAATTTAAAGTTTTCTCTCGTTTCTTATTCTCAATTATGGACTGAATTCATACAAATTAAAGAGCAATTCCTATTCTAGTCTGTGTTGGCCAGGAATTGGCTTTTGTGATTTTATGGCTTTTTACTTTTAAGAGTTATCGACCATCTGCTTAGCTTTGTCCAAAAGTTTATTTAGAAGAGGTGAGTCTGTTCTTATTATGCAGCTCGAGGCACAAACACGCACACACACTTTTCGACTTTTATAATATTAGGTTGTCAAAAAAGTCTTGCGGTATTTTCGCTAGTTGGCGCTGAGAGAGCGTAGTTCTAGTTTTATTCAGGTCACACTAACAGCCGTAGCATCGGTCAAGTGCTGGGCATGAGTCATCAAAAAAAAAAAATTAACGCAAGACTTTTTTGACAACCTAATAAATCCCGAATTTAATAACTTAAAAATACTGTTTTTTTTTTTTATAATTTTCTCAAAGGCGTACTTAAGTTTCTTTTCTGCCAACTTTTCTCGATAGATTTATTTGATAAGTTAAGCCAACTTCGACTACCTACTACCGTTAGTTGAAGTAAATGCAAATTTTTGCCATACAAACGAAGAAAAACACTTTTCGAACAAATGTCGTAAGTGCCATCAACAAATCAAACATATCGAACAAATACAACTTAATACAAATGTCTGTCAAAATGTTAACCCGCAAAACACTTGATTTTAAATTGCAAGCAATTCAGCACCGTGAAAAGAAAATGGAGAAGAAAAGAGTACAGCAAGAAAATTCGCAGAACTACTAATATTCATTGAAAGAAGTAAAATCGTCAAATATTTTCATTTTCAACAAATTTGTAAAAACTTAATTTCCTTTTTTTTTTATAAAAAAAGAGAGCAAAGCTGATTATGCTGGAGTGAAGAGAGTGCAGCGCTAAACTGTAACGGTTGGTGAGCAAGCGTGTGGGTGGAGTCTACATATGAAGACCTCGTCTGTTGATCCGACTTTAAAGTTGTCAACAAATAAATTATTAAGAGATTAATCTTTGAGGCCGCTAGCAGCGACTATGACTTGACATATGGTGAGAGCGTAGGCAGGTGGAGCGCGGCGAAACGGGGTTTGTTTGTAGCCTAAGAAAAAGTTGTGAAAAATTGTAGAAAAACGTCATGGAAACTTTTTAAGACCACTTAAAAAGTTCTGAAATTGTTTTTATAACTGCTTTTCGCTGCCGCAACACACATTCATATGTCAATTTTAAATGCACATATATGTGAGTAAGGCTTGTAAGTCTCTAAAGTTTGGCAAACATTTTCAAGTTTTATCGTTTTTTTTTAACAAGAGTACGGGTCGTGCGGTCGTAAGTATGTATTTGTATTAGGGTGGTATTTGGATATTTAAAGCAAAATAGTATACGGATATGTGAAATGTTAAGCTTACCTAAATCTTACGTCGATACCACTTTGTCGATTTTAGCTTATTTTGATTCAGTAAGTTGTGGAGAGTGACAAAACGAACAAGTCGTTTTAAGTCGAAATAATGTTTCCTGCTTAAATCCAGAGATTCGTGAAACAAATTTTGCTTTTGTGTAAGTTAAAAATGTTTAAAAAAAACCCAAAACTTGGATATTTGAAGTTTTCACATAAATTTTGAGGTTATATCAAAAGGCTGTAAACGCAAAAGTTATTGATCTTTTCGTTACCTAAAACTTTGCTAGACAACCTTTTCTATAGAACCTATAGAACCTTCGGTTATTATCGGTTTTCATCTGTTTGGTTTTTGGATTTGACTGCGATTTGACCTAGATCTTCTCATCTAGAGTAGAACATTGGAGATTTTACTGAACAAAATGCTCTTAACAAAGCCCATTTGGCCGCAATCGTAGAAGTCCTTCTTTTGACATATCCCAAAGAATTTATGCTGTGAGGCTAAAAATCCAGTCAGACGCAAATTAACAAAGATTTATGAAAGAAGGTGATATTGAAACATTCGGGCACTTTTTCTTCAATGTCCACCTTTTGCAAGATTGAGGTTGAAACAATCTTACCTTCGGCGAACCAGGAGACATAGCCGAAACTCGCATTCCGCTTCAATAAATTTGTGTTCGGCTCAAAGCGCTTCGTTGACTAATGAGAGACTTTGTGATGACTTTTATAGAAGTTCTAGGTACTAGATTAGACCAACTTTATAAGCTGAAATTTGTGATTTCCTCGAGAAAGATATTGAAGTAGCAATAATAGTAACTTGGATTGGAGATAATTTTGAACAGAAGAATCATCAATATTGCCAGATATCTTTTTCCGAAGGTGATTCTGCAGTTTGGCCACTGAATTAAGTGAATCCAAAATCTTGCAAAATTAATCATTGATCCTCTCTAGATGTACTTTTATATTATTTATTTATGCAACAAAATCACTCCCAAAAAAAAATTACGAAAACCGCTTGTTTTCTGACTTGCAAATTCTACCGATCTTCGCATAACCTCTTTCCAGCGAGACGATATTTTATGTACTACACCTTCAGCAAATGTTGCATACCTTTAGGATTTGAGATCCCAAGTTCTAAGCGCCACCCTAATGAACACATATAAATATGTATTCCCATCCGCACACTCCACATATTTAATTCTGCCAATGTCATTGTGTCAACTCCTAGGCATTTTAACTTTTGTATATTCAATTGCTGAGAAAATAAGAAATCTTTGACGTTGAGTTCTTTAACTCACGCAGCATTGCATACTTTTAGGCGCAAAGCTGTGTTCATGAAATGGCAAATATTCGCATTTGTTTAAGCGAGTCAAAGACGATTTCTGAAAACTGGATTGGAATTCGCTGTACAAAAACACAAAAAACAACATAAAAACAAAAACAAAAACAATATATAAAATGCAGTGAAAAGTCAAAAGTACTTTTCAAATAGCGATTAGATTAAAATGCACTTGGTCTTGCTATGTCTTCGGTCTGTATATTTTTTCAATTCATTGCAGTTGCTAAGCGCAATATGCAAATCGAAACTTTTATTCGATTTGTACATATATCGAAAAGTTTTTGAAAAGCGGCTGGCATGCGGCAGAAAGTTACGTATGCGAGTTGTTTTCTTATGGTAGTTGTGTATTTGTTATTGCCAAGTTGTTGTATGGCCGTTAGTCGTTTATGGCTTAAACCCTTTAGCTTATATGATCGGTACTTTTTTTGGTGTTTGGTGTTCTTCTTTCAGACACGTATTTTAGTTACATAAATTGTTTCGAGGTAGGATGGGGAGCTTAGGCTGAACACTATTAACCTTTTGAGCTGTAAATACTGCTAAATGGCCTTCTGGTCAGAAACTCTTAAGTCTCTTAAGGTACACTCAAGCTGAAACTGTGGTGAAACTGAGTACAAATAGTACTTATCAAATACAGAAACATTCGAGTCATTAGATCCATCGCAAATACACTTGACGCATTTTAAGCGAAATATTTGCTCGAGTCAAACCGAAATAACGTTCGACTCAACGTTGACAATATTTACAAAATATAACGTAATCGTCGCATTACCTACTAAATTATCTCATTACACATTGGAGAAACAGTATTATAGATATATACATATGGTATAATACCATTTTCAATTTTCTGCGGTCACAAATGGTGAAATAGTGCTAAACTTTCTACGGAAGAACATTCTTTTGCATTAATTCTCGGATGGTCCATTCTTTGAGTTCAATTTTTGATGACTCGTTCGAGCTTTTCGACTGGTAACTGGCTAATGACACGAGTGATGTTTTGTTCCAAGGCCTGACTAGAAGCGAGATTGTCCGCATAGACCTTAGACTTTACATATCTCCACAGAAGAAAGTCCAACGGTGTGATATCACACGATCTTGTTGGTATGCCTTGATTGATGCGATGTGTGGAGGTGGGAGCGTCTTGTTGAACCCCAATATCACCGAGATCACGGGCTTCAATTTCATTCAAACAGTTGGTTATCATGGCGCGATAAAACTCGCCAATGACGGTTCTCACTGGCATCATTCTTGAAGAAATATGAACGATGATTCCACCGGCCCGCAAACCACACAAAACCATACTTTTTTCTAGATGAAATGGTAGCTCTTGAATCTCTTCACGTTGCCCTGTGTCCCAAATGTGACAATTTTGCTTGTTTACATTTCCATTGACCCAGAAAAGGGCCTCCGAAACACAGAAGAGAGAACCGCTCCAAAACGTTGTATTTTCTTGAAAATTTTCAAGAGCCTATGCGATGTTGCTTGGGAAGGTTCAGTTCTCCCACAAGCTGTATTTTGTACGCTTTCAATTTAAGATCTGGGCGTAAAATGCACAAAGTATTTTCATACGTCAAACCGAGTTGCTGCGAACGGCTCCGATGATCGACTCCACGATCTCCGTGAACACACTCAGCTACGGCTGCCATATTTTCTTCACTGCGTGCTGGACGTGGTCTCGGTCGATTATTATCCAATAATTAAAGCTGGTTCTCAAGATGGATGATGGTGTTGCGAATAGTATGCTCAATAGGCCGATTATGTTGACCATAATTTAAGCGAAGCGCGCGGAATGTATTCTTCACAGAACGTGAATTTTCTTTTCTCTACTTGGATCGCTCGTTAGAAGTTACTACTAACGTCCAGAATTGATGAAACAACCCATAATAGGCGAGCACGATTGGCCAGGGCTAATTCTGATGTACCTGCCTATATTAAGACCAGCACTACAACCAATGCCGTATGCTACGAAAGCGTAGATTGCAATGCGGCTCAGTGCACTGGATATAATGACCATGAAACGCAAAATATTATATGACAGATCTACAAGTCTGGACAGAGGTAGAGTAGGTGCGGAGGTATCAAATGCAAAAAGCTTCAATGAATGGTAAAAACGATGCCACTACAACGGGGAGGTGGACTCACAGGCTATTTAAAAGTTTGGTTAAATAGGACACATGGTGAAACGGATTTCTACCTGACGGTGCACGGGTACTTTAGACAAATATGGCCCTGGCGACTAGATGAATTGTTCTTTCTGCAGCAGCATCCGAAAAAACAAGCTATATCTTCTTTTTCTACCGTCGATATGAAATGTAGAGAAATTGGTTGGCCTTAACAGTTCCATGGAGCAAATAAGATGCGCTTAGGGTGGAGTTAAGGGTATAGTATTTAAGCGTATTGAACTCCTCATGGCCAATAAATGTCATGCATATCGTCTGGAAAAATTACTGTATCATTTGAAGATTCCCTCTCCTTAATCACAAAAAAAAAAAAAAAAAAAAAAAAAAACGGCTTCTTTCAGATAAAATGTTCACTGTTAATTAAGATCTTAGTAATCTGATCTAAGGACGGGGTCTCATGCTCGCTGTTTCTCGCCTAAATTACCGAGTTCATATATGTCGACGGAGAGGAGTTGTTGGAAAGAGGCGGCGTCAGCTGTTTACCGGAAGAGGGTTACAGACGTAGTCTTCTATACGTAGTTCTCCGTCATTTTAACTTTAGGCTACGGGACTACTGTAATATTCAGGCAGAAGTGGTTGGTATTAAAGTAGTAGTAGACTTACTGTTCAGAGCTCACAAACTGTGCGCTTAAAGCTGGTGAAAGAGTGGCTACCCTTTTATATAACATTTCGCACAGCTGAATATAACATCAAACTACATCATTATTATACTTATTTGGATACGTGGTCATAGCAGAGTTTCTTCAAACTGCTATTAAGAACACGCTTACGCCGCCCACATTGGTATGGAGAACAAGTTGAATCATTGCAGTCATCTTGCGTTGTAGCCCTGGACCTTTCATCCACGACCATTTAACCTCAATTTGCTATGTTCTTCTATGATTCGCGATTTCCTCGAGGGTGCGAGTGATATTGAAATATGGAGCATTTATAGTGGCTCCATGCTACCATACATTTTACTTCAACTTTAGCTAATATGATCAATAATTGGAGTTGATTTCCATTTGCCAAACTTTATATGGTGTTGAATCGAACAAAATACTCGCTTAATAAAAGTAAGAGTTGCTGTGGCTCTCATATATATATTTGTGTTTTTTTTTTATAAGAAAACAGAGTTCAAACACTGCATGAAGAGCTTTTGTCTGCTAAATAGTTTCAATATATTATTTTCCCTCATTCATTTACTGTTTAGCAAGCTCCGTTCTTATTGTTTTTAGTGCTAAAATAATTTTTTTTCTGCTGCGAATCACGTCCGAGCTTGAAACCAAATAACAACATAAGAAACTTTTGCAATTCTCATTGTCCCGCCTGCGATGAGGGAGAACTTTCTGAGCATAAATTAAGCTGAAACATAAAACCACAAACACACATATGTGATTCCCTCCCCACACACACACTCTTACAGCAAACGTGCGTGTCCTTCATATAAACAAACATAAGCTTCAAATAACGGAGCTAAAACAGGGCGAAATGGAGCGCAATCGTATTTTAAAGCAAGTCTGAAGTAGCGAATCGTGTTGGACAACTATAAAAGTTTTCGCAAAGTATTTGTTTGGTTTTATCATTGTTGTTGAATGGCACGCTGCTCGGCTATATTGCGTGAGTGGTTTTAATATTGTTTGATTAGCAGCAACAAATGAGAGTGCATACTAAAAAACAAACAACAGAAACAAGAAATGAAAAATCTAAGCTGAAAGAGCGGATAAGTGGATATTTCAATGGGTGTGTGGGAAATCAGAAATCAAACGAACAATAAGCGCCATACTCTTTAGTAACAAGTGGGCAAAAACGAGTGGGATACTAAAAATCATATACTGATATCACACAATATAGTGTGATGTATATAAAAACGGTAGCAGCGGCTTAGACACTTAAGTGGTAGACGAGGTGATTGAAAACTTTTCCAGGCCATATTTTGTTGTGTAATTCAAAGGAAATTGTAAAGAAAAAGTACAAAGCAAGTCCGCAACGACTAATTTCAGTTATACTCGAACATTTTATACATTTTACGTTCTCCTAATTTCATTAAAATATCTTCCACATTTCAGTGAATGCTTTTCAAAAACTTAATATTACATATATGTACATATATATATGTAAATATATGGAATCAGAGAAGTATTGATTTTGTCAAAGAAACATTCTTCTGGAATTTCACATAAAAGCTTTCCTTCAGAGGCTTCCAAAAAATCGACTTTTTGTGGATTTTTTTGGGATAGAATGAAATAATTGATTAAGGAGAAATTTCTAGGGTTTATAGTTGTATATTTGAACATTATCTGAAAAAATTTTTTGGATGCGAAATCTTTGATATTCTGCCTTTGGGAAGCCCTCTGCATCTCACATGTGCATTTGCCGGACGGCGGGCATAATGCAGGCCGCAATTTTAATCGGAAACAAAAAGTTCAAAGAGATTCATACTTGTTAATAACTTGTCTTCTAGTTAAACTAAGAAAGTTCGAAAAAAAAGTGGAAATATCTAGAATTTTTAAAAATTAAAAAAGTGTTTTATAATTAAAAAAATGTAACTTTATGTTGTTTGGTTGTCAAAAAAGTCTTCCGGTATTTTTGCGGTATTTTTTATTGAATTTTCAATTGTTCATAATTTTTTTTTTGATGACTCATACCTAGCTCTTGACCGATGCTACGGCTGCTACTATGCCGGTCTCTTTCGACCAATTCAGCGATTTTATCGCAATTTTCGACGACAGGGCTTGCGGAGCGTGGCGCATCTTCGACCACCTCTACACTAGAAAACGTTGAAACCATCATTGTGCGGTGGAAATGGAAACTGTATCGGGTCCATAAGCTGCACAAATTTTATTGGCAGCTTGACATGCATTTTTGCCTTTATCGTAGTAGTACTGTAAAATATGCCGTATTTTCTCTTTATTTTGCTCCATGTTTGCAACGCTGTAACTCACGAACGACTTAAAAGAAACGACAATCAATCAAACACGTGTTAGCGTCGAGCTTTCCAAAAAGGTATAACATGACCCGATGCGACGAATAAAACTAGAACTACGCGCTCTCAGCGCCAACTAGTGAAATTACCGCAAGACTTTTTTTGACAACCTAATACATATATGTATATATATGAAATTATATTTTTTTGAAAGTGAAATAGAGCTGTAATGGGAAAAGAAACTGATTTTTTTGTGTGCAGCTGCATTCTCCTGTTACACGATTACTTTGCCTTACTTTGTCTTCTGACCCATTCTGGTCGTTTTTCGATCAATACATGGTGCAAATTCAACATTTCTTGTCTTTGGCGACTGGTATTAACGGTTTCACCAGATTTTCGAAGTTTATGATATTCTGATGTCACCAACATTGTCTTCTTACCGAATCGATCTGTTTTCGTTGGTGGTTGTCCCGGGTTAACCCATGATTTTTTCCATTTACGATTCTTAAAGCAAATTCATTTTCTGTCGCCAGTGACAATTGTGATATGTTTTCGTGCCTTTGAAGCAAAATTTCACAAGTGTTTTTTTTTGGGGTTTTCCATTTGTCATTCACTCAATTCGTGTGGCACCCATTTTTCATTCGGTTGGATCTTTTTTCGGCAATATCAATTTATTTTATTTAAAATAGTCTCCTTCTGCTTCAATACAACTTTTTGCACCGTCCAAAAGCATGTCGAACGACTGCTTTCCTTTCATGGGCAAATGCATTTTTCCGAAAAGGAAGAAGTCGGTGCCATATCAGGTGAATACGGGGAGTGGCTAATGGTTAAAATGTGATTTTTAGTCAAATAATTTTTAGTAAGCCCAAATGTTCAGCCAAAATGCGTTAAATCGATGTTTTGTTCAGATGTTCAATTCTATTTCCATGAATTTCAATGATGGTTCCGGCTGATTTTTGATGAATTCACACACAGTTTCGATGGAATTTGCGGTGATCACGGATTTTGATTGGCTCACATGTTGATCGTCATTTATGTCCTCACGACCACTTTGAAAACGTTGAAACCACTCGTCCACTCTGCTACGGCATAGGCTATCATCGCCATATACTTGTTTTATTAATTGCAATGTTTCGGTAAAAGTTTTACAGATTTTAAAACAAAATTTAATGTTGGCTCTTTGTTCGAAGCTCATTTTCGCACCGATAACACACATAACATAATATTCAAAGAGTCCTGTTTACTTTGGAACGCACCGTGTACATTTAAATTATATATATCGATCTGAGTCGATTTAGTCATATCCGTCTGTCTGCCTGTCCGTATTTCTGTGTATATGCGAGTTAGTTCTTCAGCTTTTGAGTTGTCGCTCTGAAATTTTCCATACGTTTATTTTTCTCCATGAAGTTGAAAGTGCCGATATCTGACCACTTTAGCTTATAGCAGCCGTACAAACTGAACAAGCAAAATTAAATTCCTGTATGGAAACTTCTTAATGTGTGAAAGTTTTTCAAGTCTTTGTTGCACAGTTCTCCAATACACCTTTAAAGTAGATTGTACTATCGTATAAATGTAAAAGCTCAGAAGGCGGTGAAAACTAGCAAAGCGTCGACTGCAAAACGATAAATGAACAGTTATAATATTGAAAAGAAAATATGAAGAAAAACTGTGGATACTTAAAAAGTGCCACACAAACGACATAGATCCACAATAAGCATGTCAATGAGGGCATTAGTCTGGATGTGCTGGTGCAAAGTGGGAAGTCTCGGTGGTTTCTCCGTTTTCGCATTCATTCAATACAACAATGAAATATCCGCGTAAGTAAAGTGGTTCCTTCCCCTTTTCAGTTATCGCTGATAAAGTTTCGCCAGCTTTCCCTAACCGCTTGTTGCCCTACCAAAATATTCGTCCCATCATCCCCCCACTTCACTCCGCGCTTTCTGTCGTCTGAGGTCAGCTCAGCGCTGTAACAATCAAGAGGCAATGGTGTGTAAGCGTGTAGAAAGTGTAATTGGAGGGCTAGGAGAAACACGCTTAAAAGCGCCAGTATCGTCGAAAGCAAAAGTGAAAAGTACTAGCGATAGCAAGGAGCGCGGGGTTGATGAGTGATAGCGAAATAAAAGTTTACATTTCTGATTGAGTTACGATTTGTTGAGGTTAAATGTCGCGCAAAGTGGTTTGATAGCATTGAACGGCCGCTGTGAAAGAAGAAATCAAAAAAATTAAAAAAACGGAAGGTTCGGGTGGTCGGTGAAATTTTTTATTCTGGAATTAATACCAATATTCATACTAATAGAAATGAAAAAAGTTGACCGATTTTCTATAGCAACGTTCCCATTTATTAGTTCTGTTCAAAATTTAATCGCTATCGATATTCTAAGTTCTTTAACCAAGAAAACCATACGGTATGATATCGGGCGATCGTCGATAGCAGTTCTAGCCTAATATGACCAACTTGATTGATGGATGGTAGATTTGCGAATCGGCTCAATAATTTGGTATATTAGAGCTTTGTCAGTTTTGGTTCTTTGCGATACCAGATGGAATATAATTGGTAGGTCCAAGAGAAGTAGTCATCCTTTAGTATGCCTGCGTTTGACGCGAATTTTAACAGTTTCTGTGGTGTCACTATCGATACCTCCTCCAATGAATCATACCGTGGGGAGCCCAGATGCTTACCGGGTAGTCTTGCAAATGCCGGACAGGTGCACAAGAGTTGACCCATTGTTTGCCTCATGGCCTGCTCTAGACATTTCCTGAAGCCTTCTCGATTTGTAAACCCCATCCTGAGGGCGTGTGTCGCCAGACATTTACCAGTTAGTATTCCTCCTCTAGATGTTTAGAGTATTGCGCGTAGCAACCATAATTTACGATAGTCATCTTCTATGTTTACTTTGAAACTTCCTTCCCAATTGAAAAGGGTGGTTATGTAGTCGGCATTTGCCCGACTACCATTACTCACCGAGTTTTGACCGAAGGTTCCAATATGTAAATTCTCCTGTAGTCAGTAGTCGTCCCAGCGGCGTGGCTGCGCAGTTTTAAGCGAAGAAGTTTATAGGTGGCAGGCTTAGTAGCAGGCGGTGCAGTTGTTCTTAAAGCTCTCGTTATACGCAAGCAGCAAGCTTCTGAACCTTTTCCATTGACTTCCGGTTGGTGCATTTCCGAAAGGCCTGTCCAACATACTACTGCATATAACGCATATAACGCATTGCTAGCTTTTCTCACTCCGCTTCCAAAGACTACCTCATGGTGCTTGCCCTCTAGCCCCTTCCTTCCTTCCTTGGCAGTGCATTCAGCACTAATGTCCATAAAATCGGAGATAGCACTCCACCTTCGGTAGTACCTCTATAAACTTCCTTGGTCATTTTAGCGTCCTTCCATTCTTCTCTTAATCATCTAGATGTCAAAGGCTTTTGATCCAGCGTTGTATAGCAGGATATACACAGTTTGATTGGATACTATTCTGAATAAATTGTGTAGAGACGTTGTTGAACGCTCCAGAAATGCCCATGATTGCTCCAAGAGCGAATTTCTTATATTCAAGAGCCTTTTCGATATTGAATACCAGGTATGGAGTGCAGTCTCTACTGATGGGCCCTTCGTATATGTGCGCTGCGTCTTGGAAATGTTTCTAGGAGGAGCTGAGGTAGCCGCCAGCCGTTCCAATATTCTTCAGGCTTTTTCTTCGCTTCTTATTGTCAGTATAAACAATTTATACTAGTAATAATACATTTAAATGAATATGACTATAAGTTTCAGATTTAATAATATCCATATTAGGTTGAATATCTTTATAGCATATCACCTTTTATTCTTACGAGTTGCTATATTCACTTTTTTTCGCTCGTCGACCAATATATGTATATCAGGAAAAGCTTAATAAATATATTGTTTGTCGCTACGTCCTTGTATGGGTAGCGCTTCTCGCATGCTATTTACATATGCCCATGCATATGTGAGTGTGTGTTTGATGCCGAAAAATATGTGCACATAAAAAAGGCGCGTAAAATAAGACATTTCACCAATCCACCATTCCACAGTTGGCTGCTGCTGTTTAATGGCGTCAAGCGAAGCGCGTAATAAAATTGTAAAAGCTGTAAGCAGTCAACTGGCTGCAGGCTGCGTCGCTGCTACACTTTTACTCTCAAAGATACTATATATGCATGCATATAACCCCTCTCCCCCGCCATTCATCACCACATACAGACACGCACACACAGCCACTTGCGCTCCTTTGGAATGCAAATAACAACTTAATATGTGATCTGTCGTCGACTGCACAGCAGGGAGCGCAGTAAACGCAATCACGAGCTACTGCCAGCCGCGCGGCAACCAAACTCAAAAGTCACTCATACGCCCCGTCACGCGGTGTTGTCAAGTGTTCGAGTGCTCGCGTGTTTTTCGCGTTGTCAACGCATGTACACACGTTCATATATGTACATACTTGTTCGGTATGCCATGTTACTTCGCTCATGTATATGTTTGTATGTACATATGTGTGTGCGTGTGTATGCGACCCATTAAAAGCGCATTTTGTGGCCCCGCGACAGAGACAAAGCTTAGTGGCTGCAAGAGAAAAGGCAAATTGAAATTGATAGAGGGCACTTCGGGCTTCGTCAAAGCGTTCGCAGGGTGCCGTCGTATATTTGCATATACACACTTTTGCATATGCTTGTGTTTTTGTTTCCACAATGAAAGTTGATTAAAATGGCAGGCAAGACATATTTCTCATTTTATAGGCATTTAAGCTCTTTACTTTCAATTAAAAAAAAAGCTTTGCTTTGAAGGGTTAGCGAAGCTAAAGTTTACCTTGGAGAGTAGTTTATATTGTAATATAATAAGTCATAAGATTCTGGAAGCATTTATAAATATTTATATAACAATTTTCCATTTTGAGCACGCTAAGTGTACCATTATTTAGAGAAAAGTTGGTCCATTTTGAACTGGGTCCGTATTTAACTTTAAAGGGCGATCCATTTCGAGGTTCTATACTTAAAATAACCACCGTGGAACATATTCTTTATAGAACATGACTTTTCGTAATAGTAAAAGTTGAAAGTTTTGTAAGCGCAGTTCAGGCATAATTCTTTACAAGATGTAATGAGAAATAATACTGAACAAAAATAACTTGATAGGATTTGCACCGACAGCAAGTCTTGCATCTCAGCCATTAAGTCTTTATCAAATTATAATCCGATAATAAGCAAAACCAGAGACGCCGTGATTAGCGCTCCGAGAAGAATCAAAATAATGTGGGTTCCGGGCCACGTGGGAATACCCGGCAATCACCTCGCTGTCGCCGCTGCCAAAAGTGTCAAAAACATACCGGCTCTTACTTACAACTATCTTTCGAAACAAGACATATGCAACTTCATCAAACACAAGAGGCTCGAAGAAAACTTAAATGCTTGGAAACTACACACCCATAGTTACGCCATCACCAACCCAGATAGAATACCAACCTTGTATTTGCCCACCACGAAAATAAGAGCCGTCAAAGCATACACTCAGGATCGGACACATCATCCTAACTCACTCGAATATATTATGGGAAAATCCCGTTCCAATTGCCCTTTTTGTGACAACTGCGTATCAATTCAACACATACTAGCAGACTGCCCAGTAATCCACTCAACAACACACTACTCTGACAACATTGACTTAGCACAAGCATTAAAAAATTCCTCAGATAAAAACGTAATGATTACATATAAATTTTTAAAAGATAGAAATTTACTAAAATACATCTAACACACTAACAACTAA
>NW_017537267.1:808299-876153 GCF_001853355.1 Bactrocera latifrons | reverse complement strand
ACACCCTTATATGTACGCATCTTTGTTTGCATACATACATATTTGATTTGTGTTTGGTCTATAAATGCCAAATAATTTACGGACTCATTTTTGGTTTGCAAATAAAGTGAATGCAGAAATAGTTTTTCTTACTTTGCTTGCGTTGTTGTTGTTGTTTGTGTGAGTGCATAAAATGGAATTAATATACTCGGAAAAGAACTCTGTCCTCTTGTGTACTTGGAGAGTCAGGCATATCGCATGTTTGTGTGTATTCTTTATAAGAATTACTAATTTGAAAGCTCGAAAGTTATTGGAAGCCATACTTTTTGAATATGACTCGGTGATTATTGCATGCATCGTGCACCATTTTGCAATTCACCTCGGGCTTGTAGATGCATTCTTTATGTGGCGAGTGTCGCCTGTGCCCCAAGCAGCATAAAATGTGTATTTTTCGATGGCTCAAAAATTGGTATTCATGAATTCTGATTTCATCTAAAATGCATTTGCATAAGTTAGTTTTCATTAAATAACTTTTAGACATTTATATGTATATTCTTATGGAGCTACGGCAAGCAATTATGAGTTAAAAATTGTATCACTTGCACTATATAGAGCTATAGAAAAACGAAGTGACCGAGATGTCTGAAGGTCACCCATGCAGCAGGCCAAATGCCACAAAGAGCTTTAGCGATAAAACTTGAAGGCTTAAAATTTTTAGCATTATATTATATAATGAAATAGAATTTCCAACGCAATATTTTTACTATTTGTTATTGATGATTGGTATAAGTTCGAAGGATAGTTTGCGCCGCCGTTTTCGTCAGCGCCATTATTGGGACATTGTTTTTTTTTACAAACAATACGAAAAAGTCGATGAAAGTTGCCACTTACAACAAGAAAATAAGAGTGATTGACTTGTGAAAATACCTTTACAGTTACTTTTTTTCAAATAAAATGGATTACCGTTATTTGATCACTGCAGTAATTATATCTTGGACTCAAATTTCCTTCGTCTCCTTTTCGAAGGCTTAGTTAAAAAGCCAAGTTTCTACCAATAATTATTGGATATAGTGAAGATCCAGGCAAGACACTGTAAATTGGTAACCGTCTGGTTAAAGTTCGTCATCCTATTTCAATAATGCAGCAGAAGCCCTCGCCTATAGCTTACAAAACAGAACCTACCTAACTTTCCTTTAACGATTGTAATGTAATTTAGTCTAAAGCAGATTTTCTCTGAATTTTTACTATGAAATTTTTCACGCGTTATTCTTCAGCTAATTGTAGTTCTTTCTTTAAAAAAACATTAATGTAAAATCTTATTTTGGTTTTATATAAGTTACTAAAATTTATTTGAAGTCTAACGTTTTAAAAATACAAGGAAAAGATGAAATTTTTTATTTTCATATATGGAAAATGTGCTAAAAAAGACTTGATAGCTTTAAGATAGCGGTTACATCACTTTATTGAGATGTCCGCATTGTTATTCGAAATTCATCACGATAACTGAGTTGTTGCTTTTAAAAGGTTTTTCAATAAGAGCGCCATAAATGAAAAAAAAAAAAACAATCGGTTTGTAATCGCAATGAAACTCTTTATTTCTGTGAAAGTACATTCCATGGCATTATGTATGGAACTCGAGTTCTATTGCATGACCACCTTGGTCCAGACGCTCACCCAATTTTCAACGGTTTTTAAGCATATATCGCCCGATACCGGTGCAATTTCACATTCGATCTTTGTACGAAGTTCATCAATTGTTGCTGGCTTGTTGACATACTTGTAGACCATAGGCTTGACGTAGAACGACAGGAAATTTTCTAACGGCGTCAAATCGCGGGACCGAGGCAACCAATTGACCGGTCCTGCTAGTTTGTGGCGCCGTCCTATTGAAATCACATGTTGTCCAAGTCCATATTAAAAAAATATATGTATTCGGTTATCATTGAGCGTTAGCGGCGCTTCCCATTGACAGTGCTGGTCCTTATCATCATGGAAGAAGTACGAACAGAAACCGCACCAAACGATTGGTTTCCGATATTTTTCAAGTGTTGTTGCTCCGCTCAATTTACGAGCAAACGACGATTCTGGTGGTCAAGTGGCTTCATTTTTTGCGTCAATTTGACTCTGTAAGAATGTAGGCAAAATTCGCCATAACTACGTCACAGAATTGCCCAACGCTTAAGAACGACATCTGAGAGACTGGTGTGGATCTTCCTCAATTGTTGCGTTAGCGGCAGCAATATTCCCGACACTACGGGCACTTCTTTGTCTCACTGACGCGGGAAAATTTTGTACTGTGTCTGTGGATTAAATTTTTTTCACTAGACGCTTAATTGTTTACTTGACAATACGATTATGATGACTTATCGTTCTTAAATTTGAGGCCACTGACTCCGAATTTCGGTAGTAAATTTTAATAATTTTGACTCCTTGCATATCATATCTTTCCATGATGAAATGGCAAGCTTGATTAAAGAGAAATATCAAAAGAGCGGTAAAAAATATGGCGTATAATTTTTATATATAATTTATTTAATATTAGTATTAGGACTGGTAGTAGTCGTGAATCCCAGTAATGTCCCTGTGAAATTCAATGCTTCGACGGTCTCTTTAGTGCTGGTGTCTACAAGTGAATCCATGCTTCGATGATGAGTTACACAACCCTTCTTCGAACTTTCCTTATTTGAATATTGAATCGCAGCGAAACTTTATTAAAATATATTAATTTTCAAGGCTTCTTCCAAGTTTTTTGGTGCAGCAGTGACGTCGTAGCAACGTGAAGGGTTGACTTGATTTGAAGTTTACTTGCGAATCTCATTCTAAGATTATGCAAGACGGTTTTTTTAAATGAAACAAATGTACACTAACATTTAAATCAAAGAGCTTATCATAAAATTCCAACAACCGTAAGGCGGTGCTTTAAAAGTAATGAGCATCTATACTTGTGGTGCAAGTACAAAACGCATATCATAAATATGAATATTGGTAGTGGTGGAACAATTTTTAAATCGCATAGTTGTTCTAAGGTTCTTTGTATGAGCCTTCACAACGGCGAATACTAAATTGATCGCCATAATTCTTTACTCATCAAAATTCGCCATCGCTCTTAAGCATTCTTTTAGCTGGCGTCCACCTTATATAATATAAAAAACGGATAACCTCTGAAAGCTCTAAAATTCTCTGTAGCAGTGAAAACTTAGTGTTCCATAGGCAATTTTACTATCTCTTACATCTTAGGGAAATACTTACCTTAGGGACTTAAGCACATAAACTGAAGCAACTACTAAACATAACAAGTTAGTAAACGGAGTCACTAGTGTGCTTTGTATCGCATTACCTTAACATAATAATTTACCGATGCTTAAAATTGTTTCGATGCTTTTTTGTGCTTATTCTTGTTTACGCAATCCGCACTGGTTACGACGTCTTTTGTGGAATTTCTTTCGGCTGCCAATAAAATAGTTTATTTACATAGATACTGGCATACACACACTGCAACGATTTTTACGCACAAAATCTTTGGCCTTGTCTCTATGGAATTTGTTTGGAGAGTGCCCAGAAAGGGTCTACTAAAGTTTTTAAAGTGTTTGCTGTGTGCCTGTGTTTGTATGTAAATATTTATTTATGCCAGCGTATTAGGGAAATTATATTTGTTTGGCTGTCGGTTTGATTTAAGGTCGATTTTGCTTTTGATTCCCCCACACATAACTTCGTATTGAGTGACTTTGGGCTTCTTTACAGCCTTTGTGAAGTTAATAGTATTTTTGATTACAATCTAAATGGTGTTTTTGGACCCATTGACCACAACAGCAAAAGCAACAAGCGTAGGAAAACAAACCCAAGAAGTACCGATGAACCGACTGAGACACTCAAATGGCACACAAGTACCTACCCAAGCACCTTCTACTTTATATGTGGGTAGATGTGTGGGTGAGTGCTGATGTATGTGTGTTCGAGCCGCTCTACCTCAATAAAGTGTAGCTAAAAAATTGTTTTCTGGTATGCCGTCGCACCAAAGCTATTGTAGCTTGAATACCAAGCTTATTATTATCTGTCACAGCAGTTTTGTTGCAACCATTATTTTTGACCATTTGTTGTTTTTACCACGACCATAGTTTGTGATATTGTTTTTGTTGTTGTTGTTGTTGTTGCTATTCATTACTGTTGTCCTTTGGTGCGATTCATCTTGTTTGTAAATCTCTCTTAAGCTTAATTTTTATGGCAAAGGTTGACCAAGACACTGCACTGCCACCATCCTCGTGTGTATATGTGTGTGTGCCTGTGCCCGTATAAGACGCATAACAAATCGTAGGTTATGCAGTATCCTGGCAGTGTTTGGCCTTCGTGCGGGGGACGGCAAATTGAAATGTGCTTAGCATTGAGATTAAGCGTGTGGGGTCATGTGACACATAGCGCCCGATGGGTTGTGTCGCCGTCGGCCGGACGTACGTGCGTGTCCACATCTGGTGATTATTTTAATAAGATTTAAATTCCGTCCCCTCGGCATGCCAAATAAAGTGATGTGGTTTTATTTCGTTACTTAAATGGCATAGCTGGCGAAAAAGGGATAGGAAGGCGGATAAATAAGTAAAGGGAGTTCCATTCCGGGGGTTTTTTTTTTAAAGAAAAAACATATTCATATCAAATTTGAAAGAGAATGTTTATTATCATTTGAAAGAATATTCCTTGCCATTTATAATTTGAAGATTATCTCTTTCTACTGTTGGTCACGGCTACATCTCTTGAGTCTAATTTATGATGACTCGTTCGAGAATTGTTAACTGGCGAGTGCTATTTTGCTCCAAGGCCTAAATAGAAGCGGGATTGTCTGCATAGACTTTAGAATTTACATGTAGCCACGGGGAAAAGTCTAGCGGTGTATTATTCCAAGATTTTGGTGAGCAAACGACTGGCCCAAAATGTGAAATTTTTTACTCACCGAAGTGTTCTCTCAACAAATCTATTGATCCAGTGGGAAGTGGCACCGTCTTGTTTAAACCAAATGTAAATCACGAGTTTCAATTTAAAGCATTAAATAGTCGGTTTGCATTAATGGTTACGTTCTCACCGCCATGATTTCTGATTATGATTCTGATTTTTGAAAAATATCACACCAAACCGTTGCTTTTTTCTGAACAAAATGGCAAATCCTGAAGCTCTTCAGTATGCTTTTCGCCCCAAATGCGGCAAATTTTCTTGCTTATATTCCCATTGAGCCAAAAATGGGCCTTATCGTTGAATAAAATTTGGCTCGAAAACGTCGGATCTTCTTGGAACTTTTCAAGAGCCTATAGAGCGAAGCGATGTCGCTTTTGAAGGTCGAGCGGCGGCAGATCTTACACAAGCTCTATTTTGTATGTTTAATTAAGATCCATACGACAGTCTGAGTTGTTGTGCACGGCGCCTAATTGACTCTCCACGGTATTAGTGTACACTCTCAACTACGGCTGATATATTTTGTTCACTGCGTGCTGGACGTTGTCTATATGGCTGAATGTTATCCAAAAATGAATTCTGGGTCTGAAGATGGGTGATGGGGTCGCCGCTTATTTTGACCACAAGTGAAATTTCGTAAGAAAGTAAAACGATTTGTAAACGTTGTTCAGGTGCAAACGATTTTCCACGTTGAAATGCCAAAATTGAAAAAGGTACCCATTTTTGGATCATCCGTTATCTATGGAGTACTACTGTCAAAAGGTTTGAAATCAAAACTGAACTGTCTATGTGTAGAAATTATTTATATTTTTTCCACCATTAAGTATAAGTCATCCTAGTATTATGGGCCAAGAATGCAAAATGTCCGGTTCCTCATAAAGCCTATTAAAATATATACATAGAGGAATTTAAGTAAAATATAACAGCCACCCTAAATTTTTAGGGAATTTCTGGGATCTGTAAACATTTCATGGTATTTTTTATATGCAACACTTCTCACAGTAGCAAATTTTCTGAGACCGAGTGTTTATAAGAGTGAATAGATCTTATAATTGATTATGCTTTAAATGCTTTTCTCCCACTCAACCTAAAAGAATGCAATACATTTTGTTATACAAATGAAATAAATTCATAAATCATGTTTCATTATTATTTATTTGGGACAATCATCGAACTTTTCAAATTCTAAAGGGTTGGGACTTCGAAAAACGGAACATTAACTACATTGCTTCTCTTAAAAAATTACTATTAAATTATATGATTAGGAAGAGCTTGGTTCCCGATCCCACTCGCCTTAATGTCTTCCGTTGTTTCCACTCCAACTGACATTTAAGAGCGATTCTTCTATGCTGCATGTTTAGCGAGGTGTATATATTTTGCATACTGGAAAGCAAAAAAACCGACATTTTTTGATCTCTGCCCATTTATTAGGTGCTATTTAGGATGAGTAGGGTGTTGTGGTGAAATTTTTTATTTTATTTTATTTTTAGTAATGTTATATCTGAATAAAGGGCTCAATACGGTATTCTCGTCAATTCTGCTTATATTGATATTTATTATTACTTCTTATTATTATGTCTTAGACGTCGTAAATTTATAGCTGAAAGTATTTGAGAAATGGTCAGAACATTCCCCATTKGCTTCTGCTTCTAAGTTGAAGGATTCCAAAAATCTATAACGCCAGCGGAGGTGAGTTCGTCGGTTTCGAATACCATAAACAGGTCAGGTTTCATTAATCGTGAGGAATTAACTTGTATAATTAAATGTTTGACTTGTTCTTTTGTGCAAAATCATCCAACGAAATACCATATCGCTCTAGAATAGGCGATAATTGTTCTGTCCTTTTTTCTCATAAGTGTCTATACACGTAAGAATTTGCTGACTTGAGCGGGATTTTATTGGTATCCGTAATCTTCTTCTTCTTTATTCTTTATTTAGCTTGCCTTCGAACGCACTTTTTTGTCTACGCAGAGTATACTTGATCTAAGACAGTTTTATTAAACATGTCCTATATTTCATTTTGCTTGTATATTTGAACTTTCCACCTTTGAAAACTGTTCTTCCTAATGTCTATAATTGCATATCCAATAATTATGCACAAAAGAGACGAAGTAAAATGCTTTCAAACCACTCGGGCTGTGCATAAATCGACTTTTCGACTTAAATGAAACCTTATTCGGACACAAATATTAAATTTAATTAACACCTGAGTAGTTCGGAAGAGATCATAAAATATAGTGTTAAATGCAAAACTTTTAGTCACACGTACGAACATACACACTATATATATTTAAGTATGTATGTTTCGTGCTCTGTAGGAAATTTAAGGCTTACGTATGTTTGGCTATAGCAGTTGAAAGAATGATTTTAGTGGGATTTAGCCAGACTTTCAGATGATATACATAAAATCTCAGTCTACTATTGACGTAATAACGTTAAAGCACTTTGCGGAAAATAAGCCGTACGTGCCGGCGAGAGTGTTCAGATCAGCGTATGGAGGCATCTAAGGCTCTAAGCATTTCGGTCAATAGTACAAAACAGCACTCTTTGCGGAGCTTGTTTTCTTCGTTGTGTTCTTTAGATTGCTGAATGTTGGAATCGAATTTTTTGATTAATTAGTGTGCAAAATCTACACGTCGTATTTAAAGGTTATGGTAAAGCCAAGTGTTGGAGGAGGATGGTATTTCGTATATGAATAGTGTAAGGGACAGTTTACTTCTCAAACAGTATTCTTTTACCTTCTGGTTCAATCGATTGCTACTCAACCCCGATTTTCTATGGGAACCAGAACTAGTTTGACGAGGTATTCCAATTCATTTTCCCTCTTTGGAAGCTGAATCTCATGATGTTGTTCGTATGGATATAGTTGATCTGATGAGTGACCTATCGCGCCTACCAAACTCCTGGAATTGTTGAGAATGCTCGTCCTTATGCTTCCTGTATCACATGTGGTCATAAGGCATAGTTGACCATATGTGGGTAGCAGTGCAAAACCTCAATTATTTTCTATCTATATGTGTTTTTGCAGTGGTTGTCTATATATATTAATGCTGAATAATTATTTTTTTTTGCTAAACTTAGGTAAATAATATATGTACCGTAGTTCCTCAGATTTGCAATCCCTTCAATAATAAGGCGACGTTGAAAATTAGCTCCTCACACTTCATATCCAATTTTCCAGCGAAAAGAAAATCTTCAGTTTTGAGTTTCTGAGCTTAGGTCCTTATTATATAAAGTTTCTATGTTTAAGTGAAAGATGGTTGTAAATAAACATTTGCATCCAACATGAAAATTCTTTTTATTAAATTTAGTAGTCTCTATACAGTGAAATGTCATAATTTCAAATCGACCTTTTTATATCAAATCTTACTAAATAGCAAAAAACACTCTATAAATTGTGGACGTGTGGGTGACACACTTTATTGCAATGTATAAAACTGTAGTCAGCTCGTGTATTGAATTGAAATATTTAACAAAACGAAACGTTGTGGGCCAAGTTTTGAGAATCGTTCGAGAACTTCTTCTGCAGTGACTTCAATGATGTGATCAATCTATCTTAAAGCATGTTCGGCCTCGGCCAAGTTTCATGCGATGAAGTGTCGAAAAAGAGCGTTTATAACTCGAATTCATCACAGGAAGTGGGCAGAATATACGACTAAAAATATGAATTATGAGGTATAGGCCTACATCGCATTCTTCAACGTAACCAATGCAATAGTCGATAACTTGTTGTCTTTTGATCAAATTCACCTTTGAGATTCAAACGTCGCACAACGTTGACATTTTCTAAAAGGCATTTCAATCTGTCTATCAAGCAGCCAAAAAGATTATATTAGTTTGTCAAAAAAGTCTTGCGGTATTTTCGCTAGTTGGCACTGAGAGTGCGTGGTTCTAGTTTTATTCGTCGCATCAGCTCATGCTATACCTTTTTGGAAAGCTCGACGCTAACACGTGTTTGATTGATTGTCATTTCTTTTAAGTCGTTCGTGAGTTATATCGTCGCAAGCATGGAGCAAAATAAAGAGAAAATATGGCATATTTTACAGTACTACTACGATAAAGGCAAAAATGCATCTCAAGCCGCCAATAAAATTTGTGCAATTTATGGACCCGATAGAGTTTCCATTTCCAACGCACAACGATGGTTTCAACGTTTTCGTTCTGGTGTAGAGATGGCCGTAAATGCGCCACGCTCCGGCAGGATAGCATCGGTCAAGAGCTGCGCATGAGTCATCAAAAAAAATTTTATGAACAATTGAAAATTCAATAAAATACAGCAAGGATTTTTTGACAACCATTATATTATATTTTATTTGATGGATTTACCGCATTGGGCGCCGTAAAATTTTGTAATTTTTAAATGGCTGTACGTACTCTTTTTATAAAGATAATCATACCTTGTTTTTTAATTTTTTTTTTAGTTTACAGTTGTTATTTTTAAGTTCCATTTAAATAAAAAAAAATAATTATTTTTTCTCTTGTCAATTATATAAGAAACTAAAATAAAAGGGTGCTTACCCTAAAAATTCAACAAGCAGGCTCATTTTTCCATTATTTATCATCAAAACGAATGATTTGAAAGGTAAGAGTTAAAAAAGTTAAATTTTTTTTTGAAACACTATAATGTATAAATATCTATTTCATAAAATTTTTCTACATCCAAGATATTTCCAAGCGGCATGCATGCCGTGACACTTAAAATGTGCAGCTTCACTCACATACAGCATACATATCTACTGAGCGAGCTAAAGTGCTCATCTCAAGAACTATAAAAGCACACAAACCTGCACGCACACCTGCCGAAAATTTGAAAGTAGCTTTCGATTTTATTCGGCAACCATAAAATACGCTTAGTTTTTGTAATAAGGCGTTGCGCTGAGAGTGTGTCCATGTGTTTGCATGTGTGCCACAAAGCCAAAATGCGGATCAAGTGAAAAAAAAAGAGTTTCGGTCACCGGCATATGACCCGTAAATGGCGTAAAGTGCTTACAAAGTTTTCGGTTTTGAATTAAGGCCAATCGATGTGTGAATATGAGTATGTGTCTGATATATATGTATATACAGCCACACAAAACCTGCAGAAACACTTTCATGCATACAAATGAAGGTGTGACCGGCTATATCTACATAACTGAGTATGTATGTACATATGCATGTGTGTGTGTTCGCAAGTATAAGCATTTCCAGCAATCTTTGGAGTTGTTTGTGTAGAGTTAGCAGCGTTCTGCGTGTGTATTGGTGAGATGTCGTAAATCCTGCGTGCTAAGCTTACTTTAATAAAATCAGATGCTAAGGCATTGATATCCTTCGCCAGCTTGAATCAAGCGGCACATATTCAAATGTGTTTGGGTGCGCTTAAACACACGCATACACGTATATATGTGCTTCTCATTGTTTTCGCTTTTTTATTTGTGTTTGTATTTGTACTTTGCTGTTTGTTTGTGCGTGTGTGTGCAAGCAAAAGTTCGCTATTTGCCTAACTAACGAAATAGAAAATCCAATGAGACTACGTGCAGCCGAACAATAGTTTGAATTTCCCATAAACCAAAATTCTTATGCATCCATACATATGATTGCTTGTTTGGATGTATATGCGTATTTCAAAAGAGTAACTATTTTTATAAAATTCTCTTAAAAGGCACAGCAGCTCGTTTTTCTGACAGCCTCACGTAGTCAGCAGAAAACTTGTTCAGTGAAGAATAAATTTTTTGTTGTAAAGTTATTGCTAATGCAGTTCAATTTATGACATTTTGGTCAAAATTTATAGAATGCTTCTCAACCAAAAATTATTAGTAATTTTATAAACATTATCCAAATCTCTTTTGACCAACAATGATATACCAGTATCTTCTTCTTTACCTCTTAGACACAGCTTACGCGGTTTTAGCCGAATTAGCAATAGCATTCTAGTCGTTCTTCCTTTCGTTATTTCGCGCAAATTCGAGATATTGGGTACAATAAGATCCTTCTCCACCAGATTTCCTCAACAGAGAGGAGATATTTTTCTTCCTCTGCTTCCACCGGTGGGTATTGACAAGAAACCTTCAAAGCTAGAGTGTGCACTTCCTTGCGGACAACGTGACCAAGCCAGTGTGTTGATTCGCTGAACTATGTCATTGCCTCTGTATATCTTGAACAGCTTATCGTTCCGTCGACTATGGTGCTCGCCGCTGCCAATGTACAAAGGGCAATAAATCTACCGCAAAACTTGTTTCTCGAACACTCCATACCGTACAACAGGGCTGGAATAATGAGTGACTTGTAGAGTTTGGGCTTTGTTCATCGAGAGCAGATTTTATTTTTCAATTACCTACTCAATCCAGAGTAGCACCTGTTCAAAGCTGACATTGTTGTTGATGTTGATATCGGCTTTGAGAGCTCCTTTCCGGAGCCGATTTAGCCGGAACTTTTGATGTTCCTCAAAGCCAGACTAAACATTAGCATTGGTTTTGCAGGGACACCTTGTTCAGGCCTAGCGGCATAGAGGCAGTTTCTTTCGTGCTGTCGAAGGCGGCTTTAAAATCGAGGAAAAGATGTTTTGCGTCTATCTTCCAGAATAAAGTTTCTTAAAAGAAAAAGGAAACATTTTTTAATTCCGCTTCTAACTTAAACCAACAATTCTGGCATTCGAGGTCACTGCTCGTATTCCCCTTTTCTAGACACTCACAATAACTATGATTGGTGGTTAAACAACTAGTACTCTCAATGAAAACTTGACGTAACGAAAAAAGGCGTCAGATTGTATCCCTATTACATAAAGTGTTCAATACAAGTACCGTTATTTGTCCGGTTATGCGATTGTATTTAAATTTCTCTTTTTCTTAACTACTTTTCATCGATTTGCATTGTTCTTCCACATTGCCGAGACAAAACTTTGATTTGGGTCATATTACCGGTAATTTCGCTAAGGTAACTGTATTAATCAACAACTAAAACTTAAAATACATTCGTTTTGCTTGCGGCAGTTAGTCAGTTTGGCAGTGACAGTCGTCATATTAATTTTTGCCACAAAACAGCAGATTATCGCTAGAACTTCCTTAGAAGCTAAATGACTCGTATTCTAATCGAAAAATGTACCACGAGCAGGATTTTTGCTCTAAATCGTGACAACGCTAAACAGGTTAGATTCGCGTATGATTACCAATAACCAGCAGTAACACTTATCTCTATTTATCATTTCGTACAGTTCCATCGTTCTGTCAGCGTTCCATTGCCTGTGGTACCATAAATCCATGGCTCTGCAGAACAAAAATGATGAGTAGCATGTATAGTTTGGTCTTTGTTCGTCGAGAGGGGGCTTTACTCTTCAATTGCTTACTCAATCCAAATTACCAACTGTTAAGAAGAGTGATTCCACGTTGGATTTCAAGTCTGATATTACAATTTGTGTACTTAAAATGCAAATATCTCGAAATCTATAACTCTGAAGTGAACATTTTTTTATCTTCATTACCTTCTCTATCCATCCGTACTATCAAATTGCGGTTACAAAATAATCGAAATTTTGCTCTTTAAACTTTGAACTTATTTTTTTTATTCATCTATTCCATTTGATTTCGTTTTGATTTGCTGATTTCTTTTCAATATCTCCGTTGATCGCTTTCTTAAATTTTTCAAAAACTATTATACTGTTATTGTATACGTTTTCGGTGTTCTTATTGGTCTTTTCTGGGTAAAAATTTCCTTTTACAGTACTTTTTGTAGGTAGAGGGGAAAAAACAAGTTTTAAAAATTAAATATTGTTTTATTATTTTTCAAAACTTATGTCCATTAAGTTCCATTCTACTTTTGTATGTGTTTGCACTAATTTTCAAAGCACTTCTGCCGCCTCATCATCTTCGATAATAAAAATAACACATTCCGTCCTAAGTCAGGATTATACGGTGAATCACTCATTAAATTGATGATGATGTATTTGTTTCCGTCGATGTTTGAGGGCTTGTTCAATGATTATGTCCAGTTGTTCCAAAAAAACAGGCAACCATTAACTTCATGCGTGAACAACTTTTGTTGGAAAATCTTGAAACATTGAAACACCTATACTTTTGGGCGCATACACATAAATCCACGATTCATTATCTGTCACGATTTTTAATTTTTATATATATTTTTTAATATTTTTCCCGACCATACGACACGCACCTTGCGCAATCGACAAATTGTGTGGGCTCCAATGTGAGGAAATATTTTTTTATAGTCAAATATGCATGCAAGATTGAATATATGCAAAAATTGTTTGGGCATAGCATTAATGGTTTCCCGAAGAACTACTGATTTTAGACGACCTTTCCGAAATTTGTCTTGGAGTAATCTACGACCTCGATTAAATTCACTATACCTAAAACTGGCTGCACACAGGCTTTTGATGAAGCTTCTTCGCCAAAAATTGAATTAAGTTCATCAATGCAATGTTGAAACTTGTAAAAAAATAATCGAACGGAAATGTTAACGATTTAATTCCATTTCTTGAGGGAGATGAATATTCCAAGTTACTGTAAACAGAGTAAGTAGCGGTTGTATGTCCAAACGTTCTGAGTATGTATAACATCTACAATGTCAAACTTTACGATAGAGCCGACAGTTGTCAGATTGCAACACAAGGGTACCCAAATCCTGAAATATATATAAAATGCAACCTATGTGTAGGGTGGTAGTAAAACAATATTTGGTCTCGTAAGCGGATTTGATGCTAATGTATTTGCACTAATTCATTTAAAAACTAAGTCCACTAGACTTTCTAGAGAAAGCGTTGACCGACAATATTCCAATATTCAGTTAAAGTTTTTCTTCTTTATCACTCCAAAAGGGTTCACATAGAAATTGAAAATGGTCAGAAAATTTGTGCGAATTAAAACTTTTGTTGAAGTACTTTGGCTAGTCGATTTGAGGGTACAGAAAACGCATTGACGCACTTAAATGAAGTTTTGATAAAAAAAGGATATTCACACCTAAGAAACAAGGCCATAGGAATAAATAAACGTAGAACAAAATACTCACGCTCATACGTGTTATATACAGTTAAGCTAATATTGAACTTACGATAAGCTCATCGACCACTTCCGTCCATTTCAGCTCATTTAATATGCAGGTAAGCTCGCGCCACACCTACGCACAAACGCAGTCGGTACCACGCTTATCGACCCTTTGCTTTTTACCCTTTACGTATTTGCAATCGACCGCCACTTTCGATTTCACTTACGACTTTTGACGGCCAATCATTTGTCGATGAAGTGGCAGCGATACTTTGAAATCCTCTTACGAACTGCTTAGCAGAAAGAAACCCACGCGCTTCGGCATTACACAGCTGTTGCGTGATGTGTGCCTTAAGCTTCAAAATGACGGACAAATAGTGTAGACTAATGTATATGGTTGGAGAGTGGTCGCAAAGTATTGCGAAAGTAACACGATTTTATTGGAACTAGGGAAGAGAGTGAACGAGAGTAGCCAACAATCTGTATTACTATTTCGTTCGAAGCGTATAGCGAGGTCTTTGTAATAGAGTGACTTACTGCTTGGTTCACTTGCCTTCGTTAGATCATTGCAGCAACAAAACGGTTGTCGACCGGTCATCCTTAATGCATGAGCGCATTAAAATGTGTTGATTTGTTAGCTAGCTGCCAGTAGGCATCTACATCCACCGGAAGCGGGTGCGGCACACATCATCTGCACACATGTCGGGATGTCGGTTGTTGATGCTGAAGTTTAGCTTTCATTAAATGCGTCAATTGAATTTTTAATAAAGAAAAGGATTATTGCAGACGAACCTTTTTTACTTGGAAGGCTAGTTTACATATCCTTTTTTCATATGAGTAGTTTAATGCAGCCACTTTAGGTTTAAAGGCAAGCACTAGTTGTCTGGTGTCTGTGGAGCTTCTTAAAGTGCAGATGGAGGAAGTAATTGTAAAGACAGATATATCTCTGTCGAAAGATTTAAAACCAGTGAGTTAAGTCTTTAACGCTCTCGTTCGTTTTCACTTCACATCCGCAATCATATTTAATCGTGAAACGTCTTCGAGAATGTCATTCAACTCGTGGGTCAACATACTACCCCTCGTTCTTCTCGGAATCCTCTCTGCTTCTAAGGAAGATCTGGGCGCAACTCTGGTCGATCTCGTTTATTCAGTGTAAAAAAACGGTACTTTTGATAAACGTTGAGTTATAATTCTGAGTCGAAGGTATACAATAATTGGGACTCTGGCAGGAATTTCATCGAGCCAGCCGCGGTATTTTTAAATGCTTGACTATTGCGACCACAAGCGATTGTCGCGACTAATTTTCAACTTTAGTGGAGAGTTTTAACATATTCGTATAAGCCTGAAAGATTGCGTTGCTTTACTCACACTTCCTAAAGACTTGTCATTACAACACAGACAGTAGCCCAGATTTTAACTTGTCTCGTTATTTTGATTATTTATTTACATAAATGCAACCTTATAACTACCTCGGTTAGTTAAGTGTACAAAAACATTATACTCTGTAGAAACACGAGCAAACAACAAAGCAACGTAATTTGATCGTTTTATGTTACTGCAAACCCGCCGAGTGATCCTCTGTAATTTCGTAACAGCATGCACAATAGTCTAGGAATGTTACACATTTGCGCATACAACAAGCAATTGTTGTGTCATCCCCACTGCAGAAAACTATAAGTGCAACTGTATGACCTAATGTTAATACGATTTTATTCATGTTCGTTAACATTCTGCGTTTGATAGTCGTGTGTCGGTAAGTGCGCGTCGGTATGTGATCGCGTTCAAAGTTTGTGAAAAAATATGAATAAGTAATTTAATTAGTTTAGTTTAGTTTTTTGAGTATTATTTAAAGTTTATTTGAATTTTTCAATGTAAAGTGTGTGAAGTGAAAAGTGTGTGTTTATTAAGTGAAGTGAAGTTATGCAAATGCAATTTAGCAAAGCAGTGCACAATGTGTTGGTTTGGTAAACATGTTTCAGCATGCTCGTGTAAAAAATATGTTTTTTCTCGAAGATTCCCAATAGCGCGTTATGAACGCAGCAAAAATATATACATACATATGTATGTAGTGGTAAATCTAGGTTTAGTATGCAATTTATCAATATTGTTGATACGTAATTGTTTTTATTGTTCGATAGTAGCGTTTGAAATATCCATCATGCGTTTAATCGTAAGAAATTAAATATGTATGTGCAGGCAATAAAAGGTAAGGACGACTACAAATGTACGTACATATGTATGCATTTTATATAAAAATATTAGTTTGCCAAAAAAGTCTTGCGGTATTTTCGCTAGTTGGCGCTGAGAGTGCGTAGTTATAGTTTTATTCATCGCATCGGGTCATGCTATACTTTTTTGGAAAGCTAATTTCAGCTAACGCGTGTTTAATTGATTGTCGTTTCTTTTAAGTCGTTCGTGAGTTATAGCGTCACAAACACGGAGCAAAATAAAGAGAAAAACTTCATATTTTACAGTACTATTACGATAAAGGCAAAAATGCATCTCAAGCCGCCAATAAAATTTGTGTAGTTTATGGACCCGATACAGTTCCCATTTCCACCGCACAACGATGGTTTCAACGTTTTCGTTCTGGTGTAGAGGTGGTCGAAGATGCGCCACGCTTCGGAAGGCCTGTCCTCGAAATTGCGATAAAATTGCTAAATTGGTCGAAAGAGACCGGCATAGTAGCAGCCGTAGCATCGGTCAAGAGCTGGGCATGAGTCATCAAAAAAAATTGTATGAACAATTGAAAATTCAGTAAAAATACCGCAAAAATATCCCCAAAATACCGCAAAAATACCGCAAGACTTTTTTGACAGCCTAATATATTCCGCTTAAATATAAAGGGCAGAATTACTCTACACTTTTATGTTAACGAACTAATGCCAAAAATTAAAATGTATGGAGTTTTTTTTTAATAATAATTAAAAGGGCGTGGCGGGGAGGGCTAATTTACCAACATTTAACTAGTTTTTTTCAGAGATAGATAATATTTTCGAGATATAACAGCACAGAAGTTGACGCCACAAAAAGTGCCGTTATGAATTCGCGTGAAGCGAATGTATTTTTTTTTTTTTGTTGTTTCTAGGAATAAAACTACGCATATGATCAAAAATTTATGTGCAAATACTTAGCATTGAGTTACGTCACATGCCTAAACTTTACTGATTTTCTGTACACAAGCGAGTACAATGGTTGTAAATGGGTTATTATAATTATAACTCGAATAAATCTTTTTATAACTCGCCACTGGGATTCTGTTCGTTGAGTGTTTGTCTCTTCCTCCGCCACAAATGGTTTGTCCGTATCACTGTGATTTATACGTCGATGCTCATACCCATGATGTCAATGATCAGATCTGACATTATGCGAACATACCTCCAACCGCAAATTGTCGCTGCCATTTTCCACCATCCCCAAAACCCAGTAATGTTTCAGCTTCTAGCCTTAAATGAGAAAAAGATATAAGTAATTACCTAACATTGTTTTTTTAAAGTTTTTTACTCTTCTTCTTCTTTACTGACGTAGACACCGCTTACGTGGTTACAGTCGAGTATCAAGGCTGATATTGGTATTGGTGTTAATGCTGGTTCTTGGCCGCCGTATGTGAATACCTCGGTCTGCAATCCATCGACCTCCGCCGTTTTGTTGTTCTTCAGACTGGTAATATACATTTTCACTTCTTCATGGTCGGGCAATGAATCGGCATCGATTAGATAATCGGGTTCATCAGTTAGTGCTATGCTATTCAGTAGCCTAGAGAAGTATATCTTCCATAATTTCATGCTCTGGCCATCAACCATTGAAATTTCAAGCTCATCTGCCAGCTTTTTGTAAAGTAGTACAAACAATGTAACTTTAGTCTCTGTAAAATTACTAGATTAAATTTGTTAAATGATTCAATTAACTTGTTAATTATTATCTTCTGACTTGCTGATAGTATTAGTTCGACTGCAATTCTGATTACTTTGTTGAGTAGTAAAGATGACATTGTCTAAAAAAATGACGCAATATCGGAAAAAATTGTTCAGTGTGTGCAACTACATATAGCATATAGAGGTCATACCCACTGATTGATCACACTCAGGTGCTTGTATAGAAAATTTATTTCTTTGGCATGGGTTACTATGTCAAGCATCGTCACAATTTCCAAAGAGATTTTTGGGATAGCATGAAGGGTATTATAGCTTCGGCACTTCGAAGTTAACGTTTTTTTTGTTTTCGGTTTAATTAAACATAATCACTCCAATTTGCAATACCTTCACTTTGGCGTATACGCTTCGACAGCAGTTTTTTCACCTGATATTTTATTATTATCAATATTTATGGATTCGATTGCCGTAAATGCAAGTGCAAGTCGGATCGATAACTTAAAATAGTACCACGCTTGCTAAATAGTTTCTGCTCCACTTGTGCGCTTCCTGCCAAACAGTGCATAGCAAAAGCAATTCTAATTAGTGATAATTGCCCTTTTCTCTCGATATTCATTATAATAAACTTCTATGCAATTTTTCGCTTCGATAATAAACACCGAAATTCCATTAAGCAAATTAACACCAAAAATGTCAATTTAAATTAAGCAAATGAGCGGAAAACAAAAGCAAGCTACACGGTGCTTAGCAGAGCAAAGGCAAAACAAAATTACGAAATTAAAACCAATACATAAATGGGGGCGAAGAAATGTATAATTAAACAACATGCATACCTGTGTGTTAACGGTAAAAATGTTTGTCTGTATGTGTCTGTCTAACTGTCTGCTTATTGAGGTGTTGGTGGAGCGCAAAGCAACGAATAACTGAAGTGGAAAATTAAAAGGGTTTAGAGCTTTCAACACGTCACGTACGTCGACGAAAATGCCAAAGTTTCAGCGCGCACTACACGGCGACTAACTAAAAATAACTACATGAATACATACATACATATGTATAGAATTTAGTCTCCACTTCCTATGCTCTATGCGGAGTTGTATGTTCTGCACTAACGGTTTATTGTTTTGTTCGCCATACAAGCTATTGGGGGCAAAGACGATTATCACACAAAACTTGCTCAAGAATCTTAATGAGCGCCTTCGATAGTGTGCGTGCTTATTGCACATACTATGTATGTGTATGTGCTGTTGAAGCATTCGAACCACTGACGCCAGCTATACAATGGCAACAGAGCAGGAAAAAAGCAAATTAAGTAGAGAAAACCGAAAGCAGCTAGCTAAGCTCACACAATAGCAATAGTTGGCAATAATAAGAGCACCCATATGCGTGATTGCACATATGTTTGTATATATGTACATATGTATATATAATAAAATAACGTATTTATATGTTTGCACAGGCATGACCCTTGCAATAAGGTTGGTTCCATTACAGCAATTTTTCCTGCTCTTAAAGGACTGGTCCATAAAAGGTATTAGGTAAAGGCTTTCCAGCCGACAACATAGCGAACAGTTTTGATCGCTTTCGTAATATAAGCGTCAAAATTATCATAATGGAAGATCAATTTTTCATTACTGGTTATTTAAGCCTTCCATTTTTTTTACAATTACGATGATGTCGGTGAAGTCAGAATCTCATTTAAGATGGTTGGTGATGACATTTTAACAACCAATCATGTTTTAGTGTCTGCTGATTTCCTTATGTTCTGTATTTGTTTGTGCGTTTATTGACCTCTGTTTAGAAAATACTTAGTTCAGAGTCCGAAGTAACGGTTACACAAATTGCCTCTTGAATGCCACTTTACATCTTTTGTATCGTCGGAATATTGACACTTGAACCAATTCACTATCTAATGAACTAGTCTGTCCATATTTCTCAAAACAAAGTTTTTTGAAGAGCCTAAATTTCGTTGGTGGTGTTTTTCTCCGCCATTTTCTTTTTGTTGTTATGTTTTTAACAGCCGATAGCTGTCACTTGGATCCAGTGACTTTGTTTAGTAAAGATCGACTTTATAGAGCACAATGCCTATTGCAAAGGTTAGTGGACACTGCCTTGCACATTTTTCTCTTCTGACTCGAAAGGAGCATGAAGAACAAGAAGTTAGCAGTAGGAACTTTCCTCGATATCCAGGGAGCAATCAATACTGTTTTTCCAAAAGTGGTCATTATAGCTCTAAATAGGTTTGGGGTAGAATCGAAACTTAAGCTAATTTTAAAACTTCTCTGTGACAGGACTATAGCGGCCTGGTGGGGCAATGCGGAGCCACAACATAATTCAGGCATTAGTAGGGGGAGTTCTCTCACCACAGCTCTGGATCATGTTTGTTAATGATCTTCTGGAAAGATGTGAGGAAGTCGGTTGCATGAACGACGTAGCTCACATGGTTGAGGGTAAATTGCTAAATACCGTGTATGAGCTAACTCAGAGGTACTTTAGCACCGTAAGCAACTGGGCTGCTGAAAAGGCATCTCCATCAATCCTAGTAACGCCGAACTAGTTTTATTAACTAGGAAGTGCTAAATCCCTGAGGCGCTTCTACCAGTTATGGGGGGAACGCGTCTTCGGCATGCTGATAGTGTCTAGTTTCATCCTAGGCAGGAAACTACCGTGGAAACTCATTAAAGAGAAAAGAGCAAGGAAAGTTTTGGTTTCCTTGTACTGCTACAAGTTAGCCATTGGCAAAACATGTGGACTCCAGCTGCTTGGAGAAAATGAAATATAAACATCTCAATAATTTCTCTTTGAGTCTTCCAATTTTGACAGAAAAAGGCAAAAACAACTCGGGCCTTATACATTTAGACATCCTGGTGATAAAACATAAATAGACATACAACAACCTAGTAGATTTCTGATAAATTTAGGGGCTTTACCGAGAGGTAATATCTAGCCACAGGAGTTTTTTCATTAGGCTTCATTAACAGTCTGAATGTGATTCCTCCACCACGTCGAGAGATCAGCCATCTAACCTAACATAACCTTGTCTAGATTTTGCTGAGAACTAAATTTAAAGTTTCCGATACAGTCTGTACAAAGTGTATCCAATTTAATGGTCGCAGGTTTCTATACTTATAAAAATTGTTGTTGTTGTTTAAATCGATATCATCCTTTTAAACTACATACTCTCGCAAAGCTGTTGTTTAAGAGTGTGTTATGTGTTAGCGACTAGTGCGTGCCGCAAATATTGTGTAAGTATACGTGGCAAGGCCTTCCTTATTCATATGAGTAGACGTTAATGAATAAAACGGCAATTAGAATTCAAACAAAAGCAGACGTTCAGGCGATAGAAACAGCAAGTCAATTTGAATATTGAAAGTTAAAGCGAAGGAGCAAAACAGCGTTCAGTTTACTCATGCACACATATTTACGCACGTAGAAAATTATATTATATACTATGACGGTAGCGAACTGTAGGCGCCCCCACATCCATGCTCGAGAAAGGTAAATAAACACTCTCATAGGCTTCTAAGCAGCTTTCCTTACATATACATACACATATTCATTTGTATATACTTATATAAAGATTTTCCACCAATCCAGTGTTGCAATTATAGAGTGCAATTTGATGAGGTGCCGTGTTGCCACATAAAAGTTAGTTAAGAAAAATTCGGAGTTATTTTCTGCCACAAATTTTCAAATAAAGGAAAAGGAACTGTCTTGGTTTGCAGACCTACAAAATTCGACTCGTCCAATAATTGAAGCCGAAAGACCATCACACACTGCGCATGTTGGGTGAATGGGCCCCAAATGAGATTGCCGTCGATTCCGAGTTTCACAGGCAAAACTTTTTAATTTGGACTGATGATAAACCACACGTCATTGTTGAAACGACATTCCATCTTAAAAAAGTAACTGTTTGGCTTATTCTATAGTCAGAATGAAGCCGGCCCTGATATGACAGTCAATGAGGAACGATAGAGAGCTGTGATTAATGATTTTCGTGTTTAAATTGAAGGATGTTGATGTGGGCGACGCTTGGTTCTAAAAAGACGACGCTTTATGTCAAACAGCTAAAGAAACATTCAATTTATTGAAGGCATGGACTCGTAAGTTCATTTTCGTTTAACATCACTGAACTATATTTGTGGGGATCTCTGAAGTCACTTGATACTTTGGATTATTCGCCGCGTTTTTGTAGATGTACGGCCCCGTAAGAAATTGGGCCTCTCAACTGGAATTTGGCGTTTTATTCAATGAAAATCGTATGTCTAAAAAATATGCTAAAACGATCATCTGTATTGATAGATTCGACTGAGACTTTTCATTAAAAGTTAGGACCAACCTCTCGAGAGTAATATATATCCAGTGATTCTGACAAGCTTGGCGTCTAAACTTTAAATTTATGAAAAAAATCTAATTTTTCAAAATTCTAGAGTAGAATACCCCCTTAAGTTTCTTGTATGGTATGAATAATTGTATGGGGTTTTTGTTTAACCTACTGTTGCCCATTTGCCTTATGTTACTACTTGAAATAAGTTCTTAAATTAAAACTCTGTGGTTCACATACCTTTTGGTCAATGATCCTGGGTTTTGTAAAACTATACTACACGTACTGAAATTATAAGTAGTTACTACGGGCTATCGGATTTGTGAAATTAACTTCTTTCTTAGAAACGAGAGTGATATGATACAGTATTATCAGAAAAGCATATATCAATCGAATTATAAACATTTTCGGCGCTAAAAGCTCTCAGGTGGCAAGCCCAAGCTTAAATATAATCGATAATGCAACTGCTAACAACCGTAAGTGTGCGTAAGGCATAAGGCTTAGTAATCAGCGCAGGCTACGAAACAGTTTAATAATAATACTCTTCGGAAGGAACACAATATGAAATCAATTGAGAAAGCAATTTTCTGCACAGAGTGCATAGAGTGTACGAAATTATATGTATTACCCATGTATATGTAATCCTTGCATGAACATAATAATAAGCAATAGGCTCAGAGTGCTTGAATTTAAATTATTCATAGATTAGCATAATTAGCAGCAAACTTCCATGTTAACCTATATTCATACATATAAACATACAGGTAATCAAACGAGTACCACCATGTATTTACAGGTAATCAGTGCACTTTGGTGACTATATTTGAATTTACGAAAATATCGTGTGACATTGTGTCTTCTAAGAAATATAAATGGAATTTTTGAAAAAATGCTGCTTGGAGGTTAGAGGAGTATTGGAAAATAGCTTTATCATTTTATTGTAAGTGAAACACCTTGTCTACCTAAACATGCTGGGCTGGTTTTAGATTTAATTAAGAAGAACAGTTTAGAGGCATAAGGTATTCCTACAGTGTATCTGAATTACCGAATCACGAACGTATCATAATTGATATTAGGATTTTAATTAGTAGTCACTCTTACTTAGTGTAAAGAGACCGTTTGATATTGATAAAATTACAATAGAGCTTACTTACCAATGAGGCTCATATTATAGGTGAATATCTTATTCTTCTTCTTTACAAGCGTAAACACCACTTACGTGGTTACATCCGAGTTTCCAACTACTTGTCAGTTGTTCTTTCTTTTTACTGTTTGGCGCTAATTGAGAATTCTAAATGGGTCCTTTTCCAGCTGGTTTTTCCAACGAATTGGAGGTCTACCTCAGCTTTTCAGCTGCCATCTATGCGGACGATATGACCTAGCCAGCGTAGCCAATGCGCCAAGGGCCACAAATCTTCCCAAAACCTTTCTCTCGAAAATTCGTCACGTCGACTCATCAGTTGTTGTGATCGTCCATGCTTTGCACCTTATTGCAAGACGGGGATGATGAGTGACTTGTAGAGTTTGGTCTTTGCACCTGTTGGCAAGAGTTTTTCTGCGTTGGATTTCGAGATTGATATAGTCTTTTGTGTTAATACTGGTTATAAGATAGACGAAATTATCTACGACTTCGAAGTTATGACTGCCACCAGTGAGGTTGGAGCAAATTCACTACCAGACCCATTTACTTCGCTTCTTTATCCAGTCTGTAGGAAGCAGAACTAAGGGAGTGGATGTTGAAGCCAATGACATCGACTTCATCGGCATACCCCGGCACTTGTGTATTCTTGTAGAAGATTGTATCTTCTGTATTTAGCTCTACTGCTTTAATTTTTTTCTTCAGTAGTAGATTGAAGAAGTCGCACGATATCGATTCGTATTGTTTGAAATATCGTTTGGGATCGAACGGCTCGGAAATGTACTTTCCAATCCAAGAGTATGCTCCGTCTTGTGGTCGATTTTAACGTTGCAAGGTAGGCAGTCTGTCTTCTCTCCACTGCGACACGGCACTCCTCGTCGTACTAGCTGTTCTGTTGGAATTTCAGCTTCCCTACGTCGAATCTTTCTTGTGTTTGTTAATTATGTGTGTTCCGTCTATCACAGCATTATCTGGCTGCTGGCTTTTCCGGAGACAGCTTGTAGCTTGATGAATTTTTCAATGGTGGAGTGCAATAATATAGATAACCTTATTTCGGGCTCCCGTGAAATCGACTCATTTGGGTCTTCATTTACTGACAATAATCATCAGCGGTTCACTGGCGGATCTTCCAAATCTTGATTGTATTTTAGGAACTTCCTAAATTAACTCTTTTATACGATAGGTTAGGTTAGTCTAGGTGTAAAATGCTAGAAGTAGTGACCCTCAAATTCAAAACCGAAAAAGACCTATTACAGTCCGTGCCATAACTGAGGCAAAGACGAAATAAACAAGTAAGGAAGGGGCTAAGTTCGGGTGTCACCGAACATTTTATACTCTCGCATCAAATACCGTATTTGTGTAAAGTTTTATTCCGCTATCACCATTGGTTCCTAATGTATATATTATACAGGGAAGGCTTCAGATGGAATGCAAAATAGCGTCATATTGGAAGAATGCGTGGTTGTGAACCGATTTCAGCCACATTTCGTACATATCATCAGGGTGTTAAGAAACTATTATGTACCGAATTTCATTAAAATTGGTCGGGTAGCTCCTGAGATATGGTAATATGGTATGGTATGGTAATGGACGTTACGCCCATTTTCAATTTTATAGAAAGCCTGAATGCAGCTTCTTTCTGATATTTCTTCCGTAAAACTTAGTGTTTCTGATGTTTTTTGTTAGTCGGTTAACACACTTTTAGTGATTTTCAACATAACCTTTGTATGGGAGGTGGGCGTGGTTATTATCCGATTTCTTCCATTTTTCAACTGTATATGGAAATGCCTGAATGAAACAACTCTGTAGAGTTTGGTTGACATAGATATAGTAGTTTCCGAGATATGTACAAAAAACTTAGTAGGAAACGGGTCCACGCCCACTTTTCCAAAAAAATTACGTCCAAATATGCCCCTCCCTAATGCGATCCTTTGTGCCAAATTTCATTTTAATATCTTTATTTATGGCTTAGTTATGACACTTTATAGGTTTTCGGCATTTTTTGGGCGTGGCAGTGGGCCGATTCGAACTTAGCCTTCTTATGGAGCCAGGAAATATGTGTACCAAGTTTCATCGTGATATCTCAATTTTTACTCAAGTTACAGCTTGTATGGGCGGACTTACAGACGGACGGACGGACAGACAGACATCCGGATTTCAACTCTACTCGTCACCCTGATCTCTTTAGCAACTTTGTTGCGAGAGTATAAAAATACTTATCTGCAGTAATGATCCGACTTTAAATGAGACATTAATGGAGTTACAGTTTAAATTCCTTGGCTGAACATCGACATGAAAGTGTTCGGTAAAATGTCGTCATCTTCGGTTATTCGTTTACACTTACAACCTTTACTGCCGGCAATAAACTGACCTCCTTTCCGCACCAACATATTCACACCTTAGTGTGAGTGAGCTTCGCATCAACGGTGTCCGGATTAAAAGCAAACATTTTCATTAATTGTCAGCGCTGACAGGCCGCCATAAAATGAAGAGTTGGGTCAAGTGATGCTAAAAAATATTTATACATATGCAAGTGGCTATATATAGGGACTATATATACCCACATCTATATGTAGGCGTGTGTGCGTGCGCACATTCACTTTTACAGTGTAATTTTCACTTTTCACAAGTTCGTAAGAGGATTGACATGTGGCAAGGCGCTCAAAATGAAACCGGCACTGATTGGTGTGCTGCGGAATGCGCAGCACCGCGTTTGTTGTCAGGCAAGTTGCTATACTTGTTTTCATTGTTGTTGGCTGGCGCTGACGCCGCCGTCGCTGCTGCTGTTGTTGGCTGATGGCATTGCGGTTAGTTCGGATCGCATTGCATGCCACACGCTTTTGGTGGCCGTTAAACCGGTACATTGATGTGGTTTTTCACGGCGCGCCCAATTCCACTCAATACTGGACAGGAATGTGAACATATGCGCTTGTGTGTGTGTGTGTATCCCTTGCTTGCTCTTCATTTATTTTGCCCGGCTATCACTTTAATGCATATGTGTATGGTTTCCGTCAAGCATGTGTGTGTGATTGTTGGTAAGAGTGTGTCTGTATGTGACGTAGTCATCAATTGCGCCTTTCATTATGGCTTTCAAAGATTTCAACACTATGCAAATTCTCAACTTCTGCTAATACATACCAAGCTGAACATTCATGCACCGTTATGGGCTTATGCGCTCATTACAACTCATCATGTTCCCCATTGTCACCCATTTATTTAAATGGCCATTGTCCACTTTTTGTATGCGTATATGTACATATGCATGTGCACACATATTCGATATGGTCGGTTCGGTGTATTCGATGTCTTTCGCACACACGCTCATGTGTATTGGAAAATGTGGTAAAATTTTGCTGCCACCGAGTTTTTGTTAGACACAATTAAACTATGCTGAATTTGGTCCCATGGTCATTTGCATTGTCGACACATATTTTGGCCATTTACAGTTAGTGGTGGCGGTAAGGTGTAAAAAGCGAGAGAAATGTGTTTCAAGTTATCCTTAAATAACTTTGTTATAAGAGTCGGTTGCAGTGCAGCTGTACCATAGATTCTGGGATGAACAAGTAATCAGATCTCCCTTCAGTTAGTACGGCCATTATCTTGTGGGATATTCGCCATTGTCGTCCAAAATCTATGGCAGATCCTTTGTCTTGATTATTTCATATGTGATTGCATCAGATGAAGTTTTTACGATTCATTTATTAGTTCGGAAATTATAAAGAACCTTCAAACCTCCCCGTTGAAATGCGACTTTAACTCTCTATAACCTACGAGGTCCAAATTATTTGTTAATGCAAGTTCTACAACGGGTTAACGCCTCAAAGACAAATTAGAAGTCAGTTAATTATTCACCGATAACCTCAGTTTTCTTCCTCTTTAGTGGTGCTATTGCTAACCGAACTCTGTCATTGTTCTTGTTTGGATAATAGATTAGTAATTTCATTGTCTGAAATTGAAGTCGGATTTCCCTCAATATTTCATCGATGTCTTCCTTTAAGATTATTATTTAAAGACTCCGTCGGCCAAATAGCCAGATTAATTCAAAAGTTCCCGGCCCATCATATCACTCCAAAAATGATCCGACACCTGTCAAATTCTTACCGGTCTTTTTTTAATGGTTAGAACTAAATAAAAAGTATATGATTTTAGTTCTAGTTCCGTCATCTATGAGTCAGGCTAGGGTCTTTTCAATCGACTTTTTATTAAAATTATCACATAGTTTGTAAGACCCAAAAGGAAACATCAGATTCTCTATAAAGATGAACCGAGTCAATTGAGTTCGCGTCCATATCCGTCTTTATATATGCGAACTAGTCCCTCAGTTTGTAAGTATGCCGCTATCGAACCACTACAGCACTAGCTGTCGTACAAACTTAACGATCGGAATCAAGTGCTTGTATTGAAAACTTTGTCATTTGACGACTTATCTGCAATAAATTTGGTTTTTGTGTAAGGCAGTAATGCAATTTTCGAAAAAATTGATTAGGTAAAGGCCGTGCTGTACTCCTTTATGATATAAAAATGCACCTGAGCAGGGTTTTAAAGCTTCCGGGTGCTGCCGAATTTTTTTTACAGGAATTCCGTTAAAATATGGGGTAGTATTTGAAGCTGCAGGAACATCATGCTATATCGGTACGTTTATACACATAATAGCTTATTAGCAAATGTTCTGAATTATCTGTCCACTGGCAATGGTACCTTATTGGCTGACATTGTCTATTTTGACTTCGAAGAACTTTTCTATTTCATGATTCTAAGTTTCTTAATTAAAAATACATATCTTTGAGCTGAGATTCAGGGCTTCGCATTGACTGGTTAAAAGGCACCAACTCTTTGAAGAGTTTGACTGATAAGAGATTAAAAATAATCTAGTTTTAACATTAATCCCTAAAATAAATTCACCTAAAACCAATCTTCCTAAAATTAAGTAAATACGTCAGAAACAAAAGGTCTAGCACCGCCCACTTTCAGGCGGTCACATATAACCTGATGCGTAAAATTATTCGGACGATCCCTTTTAACATTGTAAAAATATATAATATGCGAAACTGGGCTTCAGTCAGTCATACTTCCCATATATATATAACATTAGGTTCCTCAATTCGATTTTTTCATTTTTACAGTTTATAAATCAAAAGTCAAGGAACTTATTGAAATGAAACTTTGCGAAAATAGTTCCTTCTAGGTGCTCCATATAATCCGAAAACAAATTTTGAAATCGAAGCATATTCAACTTTTCAGGATCTGATAAATCCAATATGTATATTTTTCATGTTAACTGTATGTCTTAAAATTAAAATTAATTTGGACAATATTCTTGCTAGACCTCGTATACATAATATAGGGATTTCTTCACAAAGCATATAAATGTGATCCAGTTCAAGGTTTCCTAATTTTTAAAGAAAAAGCACAGAAACTTCAGATTTAATGAAACTTCTGAATTGTCTTCGCAAACTTAAATGAAAACAAGTTCTTGTACAAACTTTAGTAAGTGTAAATGTTAATGCAATCAGTACAGATTTTTTTCTAACTTATATGTACCATAAACGTAGTGATTTTCCTGTATTTTCACTTTCCATTTGAATTTGAATGAAACTATAACCTCATATCCCTAATATAGTGATTCCCAATCCTCTGGTTGATGTTTGATGATATTAATGACACTTAACAAATTTCATCTTCTTAATATATATATATGTATAATATAATGTGGAAAATGGATTACACCGAATTGTCACTGGCGATGAAAAATGGATTTATTTTAAGAAACTTACACGGAGAAAATCTTATGTTAATCTGGAACGAATTGTCATTGACGATGATAAGTTGATTTCTTTTAAGGGGTCTTTTTTTGTTTACGTTTTCTGTGCCTCTATACCCTTAGAATTAATGTAAAAACCCACTTCACCATTGGAATGTTTCGAAAACGGCCCAAAAATAATAATACCGGTCGACCTGCGGAGCGCTCGGAGTGCAGTACGTCAAACTTTTAACACGTTTTTTTAAACTGGCGGACATGATTCCCGTCAAACTACTTAACCGATTTGCTTCATTTTTTTTATGTTCACAAAACGCTTTGCTATCGTCCCTACTAGCTTCATAATTTTTTATAATTTGTTGACAATGTTTTGACAAAATTTATGTAAAACACATGGTGAAAAATTAAAAAAAAAAAAAAACGTTAATTACTTTTTATTTATCTACATTTTATAATGATTCTAGTAGAGATGGTAACTATTCACGTACTTTTAAGAATAAATTGGGGTTTTGCGTTTCAGATAATCCCAACATAAGAAATCGTGTACGCCAGTGAAAAAATGCATCTCATCTATTATAGATACAACCTACTATAAAACCTCCATCAATA
Source organism: Bactrocera latifrons (assembly GCF_001853355.1). Taxonomy (NCBI): domain Eukaryota; kingdom Metazoa; phylum Arthropoda; class Insecta; order Diptera; family Tephritidae; genus Bactrocera; species Bactrocera latifrons. The sequence continues at coordinate 846,569 of NW_017537267.1, read as the reverse complement.
CAGGTTTGCCGATTTGATGCTCTGTTCACTGTAGTCTCACAAATAGTCCTCTAGAGTTGTATAAGTAGCACGCAAATAATATTTCCTCGCTGGTATTAAATAAGGTAAAAGAGAATAATATTTGTGTTCTGGGCGACTTTAGTTTAAGCAATATCGTCTGGTCTTTTTATTCCTATAGTCCTGCTCTTATTCCCTCAAATCTTTCGTCTTCTCAGGAGTTATTTTTCACTGATAGCTGGCTTAGTCTCAATCTGATTCAAATCAACTCGTATTCAAATAGTCTCAATCGTTTTCTTGACTTAGTAGATAATTTGAAATTGATTGAAAAAATGATACTAAGTCTTCTCCCAAATTGGATTTGGAGGGGCTTCCGCCTGGATCTAGTCTCCAATTACAGGCCTATCTCTAAAGTTTCTACTATCTCGAAAGTTTTTGAGTGTTCTGTTAAAAATAAATTATTTTTTGCAGTAAAATCAATAATTGACGTTAATCAATATGAGTTTGCATGGGTCAAACTTAGCGGACTTTAGCGATTATTGTATGTCTGCATTCTCCGCTGGATTTCAGGTGGATTGTGTTTATACACACTTCTCTAAAGCCTTTGATATAGTTTCACACAATATTCTAATTAAAAAATTATCATCTTTAGGTTTTCACTCGGTTTTCTTGCAGTGGATTAAATCATATCTGCACAATAGACGATGCGTTGTCAGTGTCGATGGAGTGTCATCTGATACATTCGTTGGGTCTTCAATACCACAAGGAAGCGTCTTAGGTCCACTTCTCTTTGTGCTGTTTGTCAGTGATATTTCCTGTTGCCTCTCTTTCGCTAACTTTCTGTTATATGCAGATGACTTAAAAATTTTTGCAATAATCAAAGACCCACAAGATGTATTCAAACTTCAAAGCGATATTGATACTTTTTATGAGTGGTGCCTGAAATCGAAGTTTTTTCTGAATCTAGATAAATGCTCTCTGATCTCTTATGGTAGGGGACGCAATATCTTATCCACAACTTACGATATTTCTAATTGCGTCCTAAAATGCTGAAATCAAAGACCTTGGGGTAATCTTTGACAACAGATTTTCTTTCAGTAATAACATCAACTATATCACTTCTAAATCATTCTCTGTGCTCGGCTTTGTACGTCGAAATGCTTTAAAATTTTCCGACCCCTACACGTTGAAATTACTGTATACCTGTTTTGTTCGGTCCATTTTTGAGTATGTAGTGTTCATCTGGAGACCATATTGTATATCGTGAATTAATAGGATTGATTTTGTTCAATAGATTTTTCTTAAATTTGCTTTCCGCTTCTTAAAGTTCGTTGACCCAATACCACCATATACATCTCGTTTATTGCTTTTACATCTTAAACTACTGGAAAATCGACGGTCCGTTCTCTGCCTTTCATTTGCTTTCAATGTTATTAATGGAGATCTTCACTGTCCCTATTTATTAGGGAAAATTAACTTCAACACTCCTCATCGTTGTCTCAGATCTATCTCCCCATTTTATTATAAAAAGGAAAGTACTAACTTTGCTGAATGTGCTCCTCTCAAGCGTGCTAAGCGCGAGTTTAACACGATTTCAGAGAAAGTTCTTCTTGATTTTTCTCACTCTAGGGTATCCTTTATTAATATCCTCAATTCTGTTTTTTAGTTTAAGTTATCTACATATGTAATTTTAATTTAATTATTTTAGAATTCTAATTTGCATCCTAATTCTCCATTAGTCTGTAAGAATCAATGTTCATAGACTTAACTAAATAAATAAATAAATATGATTATAGATAATCAGGAATTAGGCGATACTCTGTTCAGGATCATTCTCTCTAGTTTTTATTTTTAATAGGACTAGAAAATGTATGCCCGGTTTCGCAGTGCATACTTAAATTGTGTCCAAATAAAATCTTAGCATTGTTGCATATTGAGTAGTACGTCTTCCATATTCAGTACTTAGGCATAACTTAAGTATGAACTGTACAACATTGTTTTGCTGTTTTATCTTAAGTACAACTTAAGTATGGACTGCGAAACCGGGCATTAATCGGTCGGAGCTTATGTGTGATTATAACTAGTGGACATTGACTAACTAGTCTCCATCTCACACCCAAACCAAATAAACGAATATATAGCAATGAGCTAGAGACTTGCACGTTAATGTCTACCAGATCATATTCAGCACAATTCATTGTATGGTCAAGGACATAATAAAATAACAAATTAATAAATCCACAAAATAAAATAAACAAAAATTAACTGAGCAATTTAAATGAAATATTGAACAGTTTGGAAGCGAAGGATCGATCGATCGCATCCAAATCGTTACGGACTCAGGTTCAAATACACAGAAGTTGTAAAAGTTTGGTTTAAATTACTTTCTTCACTTATCGGATCTACTTTTTCTTGACTCCATTATTACCATGTAACATTTCAAGACACTCGAGAGTGTCAAGCAAAGCGAAACGCGCGCGATGACGTAAGCGCATTATATCTCTCAGCAAAGACTTTGCATTCCGATGAAATCTCTCTACCGTCTGATTGAGGCTGAAATTCTCGATACGTATATCGGATTCCACCAGCTTTCTTGCCTCATTGAGATAGCCGCGGCCCACCTTCCTGCTGCGATTAAAATTCTTCTTCTTGTAATAAAACAAAAAGCTTTTCGGATTGCTCTGACCTCGCAATTTTAGAGGTCGCGCACATTTGCGGGCATACCGCGAGCGGTGATGCCGTTTGTTTCGCCTTTTCGCATTGACCACTGAATCGTAATTTTCCTTGTCTGAGTCTATGTTAGCCGCTTCTTCACGAAGTTTGCGTCTGTAGGCATAAATATTCCTAATCACTTTTTCAAGCTGGGAACGCCGCTTACCTTTTTCAATGAGAGCCGCATGATCTGTCATTTCTATTTTGTTGATGCTGGAAACATTACCATTCCATGCGGTTCTTTTCGCCATCTTCGGTGCTTGTGCGATAAGTGTCAGTATATTGAGCTGCAATCTTTATGGGAGTTTGACCGCCACTGACGAAATTTAGATTAAGCGAAGCCTTTTATAGATTGTTTATCCAACATTCGAAATTTTAATGTTTATTGACTTTTTTGATTCCTAATTTACCAATTAAAGTTTGTATCGAAATAAAGCGGTTATCACTTTTTCTTTTGATTTCTCCTTTCCTGTTTTGAATAAAAAAATATTACGATGCCACCTTATTTTTGTAATATTCTCTTCTCATTTCGGTTTTTTTTTTTTAGATTGTAAAGTTGAAAAATGAGACCTGTTTAAGATGCGTTCCAGGTTTTAATACACGTAGCAGTCAGTGCCCGGAGAAAATTTCATGTTATAAATGCTCTAAAAGTCTTCATTCAAACTTCATCTCGGTTTCGAACATCAGTCCTAAGACCGACTCGTTCAAGCACATATGAGGAGACTATACTATGCTGGTACTATGCTGGTACTACGCTGCCAATGCGTAAAACCGGGGAGCTGTGCTCATTCATCTTAAACAAGATTTTATAGAAGAATCTTAGTTTGGGGGCTTGAAGTGATGATAAATTACATTATCCTCAAAAAGTCAGTGTGTTATGATTAAGGGAAATCATTGTTACATACTATATTTTTTCAAATATTAAGCGGGTTATTAGGGTACAGTCAATAGGGAGTGCTATTGAATTGATGACTTTTTCGTAAATTGGAGCATGCTGATGTGAACGAACTTTGATTTCAACAAGTCGGCGTCATATGTCTTACATCCAACGAGGCAATTCGTATATTGAAGAAAGCTGGAGGGCGCATTATCGGGCGATGTGGACCAGTGGCGTGGCTCCAAGATTGTAGGGTTATGTGCTTGACTACTCAGTTAAGGTCGAGACGGTGACGCTGAAGATAATTTTTGGCGATTTATTGTTGCTATATGTCCCCTGCAAAAAGTGCTCAATATTTGTGCATCTCGCTTTATTTTTTTAATCTTTATGTGGTTGTGATTTTTTTTATTAAGGAAAGCAATATGGTCTTTTTAATTTTGAGAGATTAAGTGAGTCAGATTAATAATATTTGGTGGAATGAGAATAAAAAACCAGAAAAAGAACGGCAAACTGTTCCATTCACGATTTTTACTATGAATACAATGCCAAGCAATTCCCCGCGACTACTAAGTACTACGTAGATTAATAAGTTTTAAGCGACTAACGTATGGAGATATACTTAACCCGGAGTACTCTCGAAAATACCCTAAGACGAAAAGTAAAAATAGTTTGTGAACATACTCTGACTTGTTAGAACCGATTTGGTAACTTGGGTTTCATATATAATATTATAACAAAGCCATATTTTAATATAGGTCAAAGCAAAGTTGTAAAAAATGGCAGGCTTGGAGGGCATCATTCAGAAACTTAAAAGCTTTGAACAATTGTTCGTAATGCCTAAACTTTTCGGTGAGCGTTACAAGAACTCGAAGGATTTCACTAAAGCCATGGTGGTTAAAAGCTTTAAATATATAAATTTCAATCGACGTATAATTTAAACAGGACCTCAGCAGGGTCTTACCGTCAGGTATATAATCTATTATTCTACCTCTGCGGGACATTTAGGATGGGAATGACAAAGCCAATTAAACTAATTGAAAATGAAAAATCGAATCCACAGTAAAACAAAATTAACCTTAACTTTGTAGTGTGGTCTCTCTAGACAAGTACTTTTCACGGAAAAAAAAAACACAAAACAGGCTGAGAACCATATTCCTAAAAAAACACCCTACAAAGTTGCGCATTCTGTCGTCATATCCCTTGAATTTCTAACGTAGGTCCTCCACCATCCACGGGAGTTCAACCAGTCAGCAAGACTCTCCTTCTGAATAATCCACTAATCTTCTTTTATTTAGATTTAATGCTTGCTCTTGCTTCACCAATAATAAGTACACGTGAAATTTTCTAGCGTAGAACACCTTACGGCAGTCTCTCACATTTTGGACATGGTGTGTAAATAAAACAACAAAATTCAAAACAATCAGAATTTGTTAAAAATTTGTTTGAATTTGTTAGTCGAAAGTTCTATCCAATTTTAGTACCATCTATTTTCTGAAACTTCGCCCAAAATTTTAAGCAATTTCGGTTAGGTCATATACTGATGATCAGAAGTAACAGGAACAAATATATAATATATACATGTATACATACTATATATATAGATGACGACTGAGCAGAAATGTCATTGGGCACTAAAATTAATATGAGAAGTTAAGTTCTGATTTTAATTCTCGAATTGCAGGTCGAACCTGAATAGAATGCTATAAGTTCTATATGTTAACAAGAATCTAAGGTCCTCTATGTGGCATTGATTCCAAATTTTACTTTGGAATAAAAAACGTAAGGTATCGCTTTTGAAACCATTTACGAAGTTTAAATTACCAAAGTTTTAATTTAACTGGTCAAGGGCAAAAAAAAAAATGATATATGTAGTAATAAAAATAATTTTTCGTTTTCGGCTATTCAATTGTTTATTAAAAAGTTGAAAAATATTATAATAAATAAATCTTGTTTTCTTTAACATACTTTTAGGCGATATTTATAAATTGCTTATTTTTAAATCGCTCAATAGCACGGGTGTCTGCACTTCTCAGTCAATTTATCGCATAAATAATTTTAAACAAGTTTCCTTGCTTAGTTCAATTGTGCACTATAAATTTTTTTTTTTTTTATGTATTTTAATCACTTTAGGCTGGTAGGGCCATTCCTCTTTCTCACATCCTAAGATGCCAGGCTTGTCTACCTTTACAGGCACTGTTGCGACAATGGTGGACCTCTGAGTGTTATGTGGACGAACTCAGAAGGAAAATGACTTTACATAGCATCTTCCTGCTTCCTAGAGGTAGGGTATTAATTTGTGCGACCCTTATTAACTACATTGGTGCTTCCATTTGGAGCCACCTTCCACTTCGTTCTCCTCGACAGAGGGACCTATCTCCTTCACAGCTGTTTGGTTTTCTTTCTACTTGCAAGTAACCTGCACCTTTCTGCTCAGGAAATACGCACAAAGGTTCGTAATAACCCACAACTATATCGGCGTACCTGCATCATGACAATGTCTTTACTGGCAATGATCTTCAAAATAACTAGATTCCTAGAAATATCGCTGTCCATGTTTTGCGTTGACATTAACGAATACTTTGCGTTTATTATAACAAAAGCTATTGGATCGTTTATATATCACAATAATTCGCGCTCCCGTCCGTTCACGTTATGAAGCAACCAACAACTGACATCATCAAGGCCAATATTTATGTACCAAGACGCTGGTCTTTAAACACCTTCAAATCTGAACAACAAATGTCAGGTTTTTTCGATAAAAGTGCTGCAAATTAAACAAAAACGGTTTGGGATATCAATGAAAGTGTTTATTCCTGCGAAAGAACATTAGATGCCATTGTGTATGGATCTTTTGATACCACGGGCATGCTTACAGAAGTGTAGATGCTGAACCCAAATTTTCGGCGGTTTTCTAGCATAAATTTCAGGTTCCTCTTAATTCGAAGTTTATCAATCGTCGCTGGCTTGTTGCCATAGACCATAGACTTGTCATAGCTCCACAGGAAATAGTCTAACGGCGTCACATCGCACGACCGAGGCGGCCAATTGACTGAGCCATTTCGTGAGATAACACGTTCACCAAACTTGGTTCTCAATAAATCGATGGTGACATTCGTTGTACGTCTTGTGGCACTGTCCTGTTTGAACCACATTTTTCCCCAAGTCTATATCATCCAATTCCGGCCAAAAACATGCGGTTAGCATGGAGCGTTAGCGATTCCCATTCACAGTAACGTGCCAGTCTTGATCAAAACCGCACCAAACTGTAGTTTTTTCAGGATCCAAGCGTGACTAATGGAGTACGTATGGATTGCTGTCTGACCTATAACTCGAATTTTGCTTATTGACGAGCCATTGAACCAGGAATGAGCCTAATCGCTGAAGATGATTTTTCGATGAAAATCCGGAACACTTTTGAGTTGTTGCTCAACCCAATTCACGAACTTACGACAATTTTGGTGGTCAGCGGCTTCAGTTCTTGCGTCAATTTGATCTTGTGAGGATGTAAGTCATGTCCTTTTCGCAAAGTGCGCCACAGCTAAGTCACATAGATACCCAACATGTGAGAGACTGATTTGAGGCACTTATTTGTCTCACAGTCACTAGGACATTTGGCGCCCGTGGATTCAGATTATTCCACTACACGTTCAATTGTAGATCTGACAGGATGATTTGATCCAAAATTGGTTACTCCTTAATTCCTTCCTCTATTGCGACAATGGCGTAACTCTGGTATCGTTTGGAGTCAATATGAACCGTGTTTTAGGGTAGCCATTCACGATGATGAGGAGCGATCTTCTCCCTCCAGCAATTGGAAAGAGTTATGGTGGAACGGTGTGAAGAGTTAACTTGGGGTATGTGGTCGGATAGGCAGTATGGGTTCAAGAACGCCCGCAGTGTAGAGGATGCTTTGATATATGTTCAGAGTGTCTTTGGTTCCAGTGTTTCTGATCTAAAAATTAGTGGTCGTTGGCAAAAATTCTGGACTCTGCTATTAGTTTTGATGTCAATTTATGAAATGCTCGAATCGAAGTGACGTCCAATTATATAAACCCAGGATCAAATTAACAGGTCCACATATTGTAATATTGTGTTTCTATTAGAATCACGGCTACGGAATCTTTGAAAATTTTTCACTAGTTTTATAAGGAGTCTGCTTTACCATATATAGTACTTGAGCGGTGCAAAGCATTTAGTGAAAGTCGTAAAGTCATCGAAAACTTGTCTCAGGTAAACGTCCATTCTTATCGATGTTGTCGTAGCAAGATAAAGAAACAGTGCTTGATCGATTGGCGATTGGGAGAGAGATGTCAGAGAAACGCAACATCTATTATCGGTAAACTCAACACACATTGAACGCCTCACTCTGATAATAAGCATCTGAATGCGGACCTAAAAATACTAAAAGCTCTTTCTATTATGTTTCTAGTTTAGTCAAAGTATTCTGTTGTAACACATTTTTTGCCAACAGTGTTTTCACTTTCTTTTAGCATAATTGTTAGAGTAAATTTATTAATCATATGACATCATTGAGAGTTGGTGCGTTTAGTTGCACACTTATTTTTTTTAATTTTTCTGTTAATGCCTCTCTGTGTGCCTTCTGTGTGTAATGCCTCTCATATGTATATAAAGTGTTTCAGTGCCGCTGAAAACAATATTACACACTTTGTATTCAGAATATAAATATAAAACAATAAAATTAGAAATAGTCTAAAAAATGCATCAAATCATCTACAGCGTGAGCCCACGAAACGAAACCAAAACCTCGAATGAAATTTAGTGTGCCTTCCACCTACTTATTTTCATAGCTCAGTCTTCACATATCTCATATTTCAATATAGTATCCTTCTGCCATTTTGCTAAAATCTCTGTTCAGGCAAAATTTGATTTCCATATCGTGCGCTTGCGATTGCTTTCGCTTAAGTAGAGCAGAGGGTGAATTGGAGCAGCGCCATAAAATGCAATACTGAGCCGAATAAAGCAGGTTGCATTAGGGTAAATAGATGGCTCAGCAGATTTAGGCAATCAAATTGGGAGGGAGAGGGAGAGAGAGCGGTACAGAGGGAGAAAAAGCGATGAAGGGAGGGAGTGAGGGGAGAATAATGCTCTCCAATAAATGTTGAATGTTGACTGTAACGTACAATCGGTTGGCAAAGGCAAGAAGGACAGCTGGATGACTGTTTGGATATTCGGCTCGCTGGCAAAGGGCGACACGCATTTCAGTCGGTCAAATAGGTAACTATTGACTCAGTCATACAATCACTTCCAGTCAGACGTTTCTGGTGAAATTGCCTGCATTTCATTTACTACTTGCTGCCTTTGCAGCTGTGTGTGAATATTATGCTGCATGAAAAACGCAGAAATATTTTGAATATGAAATTGCAAAGATGAAATGACCGAAAATGCTGTTGAAAAGCCGGAAAAAAGCGTTGTCAAAGGGGAGCAGCTTTTGAGGCACACACATTTGCATACACATACATACAGATGCATGTGTTGCATACTCCACTCCCCAATGGTTGCTGGCGCGCCGACCATTACTCGACAAAAATGTATTCGTCGCCGCGCAGTGGCATGAAAAGAATAAGCAGTAGTTCGCTGCATGTTGCACACTGAAATATATATATATATATTTTTTTTTTTTGGAAAAATTCGTCATATGCTTCTGTGCACGATTGCATTCATATTTTTGTTGCATTTGTATAATTTTTTTGTAGTTATTTTCTTATGAATTTCTTATTTCAGCGTAAATAAACGAAGCACGGCGAAAATCGATGAAGCAGCGCAGCTCAAGCAACGGCATGCGCGTTGCATGATAAGCGTTGCAAACGAGCGTGGAATTGCGACGAGAGCATGCAACGGTTCTTGTGTACACAAAATGCATTTTCCAATTGAAATTGTCTTCGAACAATTTGGTTTGCATGCAAAGAGAAATCGAGCAAAAATTATTGAATATGAATAAGACTGATAACTGCCACTAAGCTCAGGAGCGATACGGGTGGAATACGCATAAGCGCTTTCTTTAAAGCGCTGTTGAAAAAACTCGTGCCATTTCTTTTCACTTCAGACACATCGTCATTTTATATTTGAAGAATATTTTCAACTTTTATCTTTAATAAAAGTTTAAAGGATGGTTCACGCAAGTGAGGAAAGTTCTCTGATCGCCATTCGCTTGGCAGTGGCCAGAAACGATCCTTTTACATAAGACCCAAGCAGATCACGACTTCCGGTCCTTGACCAAGTATCCTCTGGGTAGACTAAGAACATCCATTTGAAGGCGAGCTAAAGTGAGAAGGCGAAACATCCCCTGCATAGGGTTTTGCGCTGGGTTTGGGACCCGCCACGTAAAAAAACACCCCCAATGAAAACGCAACAACAACCTCGGATGAGAGACCCCACTCTTGATGACGACCATGGCAAACAAAATAAGGGCTACGCATTGAGGGTATGCACCTGGAATGCCCGGTCCCTTAATTGGGAAGGTGTTGCTGCCCAGCTGGTTGATGTCCGCGTAAAAATAAAGGCTGACATCACCGCCGGAAACATTCCAAATGGGTTGAGGCTGATCGACTTCGCCGGTGCCCGAAATATGGTTATCTTTAGTACTAGATTCCAGTATAAGAAGATACATCAAGCTACCTGGTTGTCTTCGAATAGAAAAACCACCCACCAGATCGATCATGTTGTGATAGACGGAAGACACGTGTCCAGTGTTTCAGATGTGCGTGCGCTCCGAGGTCCTAACATCGACTCGGACCACTATCTTGTTGCAGCGAAGATTCGCACGCGCCTCTGTACAGCGAAAAACGCACGCCATCAAACACAAGGAAGGTTCGACGTCGAGAAGCTGCAATCACAACAGACAGCCGAACGATTTTCTACTCGGCTTTCACTCCTACTCTCTGAGAGCACTCGTCAACAACTCGGTATAAGGCAACTGTGGGACGGCATTTCAAACTCCTTACGTACCGCTGCAACCGAAACCATTGGTTTTCGGAAAGTGCAAAAGAACAGCTGGTGCGACGAGGAGTGCCATGTCGCAGCGGAGAGAAAACAGGCTGCCTACTCGTACCTCGCAACGTTACGATCGACCGCAACACGTGCGGAATGGGATAGATACCGAGAGTTGAAGAGAGAAGCGAGACGCATTTGCGGACAGAAAAAGAAAGAGGCCGAAATCCGTGAGTACGAAGAGCTTGATAAGCTGGCCGACAGGGGTAATGCTCGAAAATTCTACGAAAAAATGCGGCGGCTTACAGAAGGTTTTAAGACCGGAGCATACTCTTGTAGAACCCCCAAAGGTGATCTAGTCAACGATGCCCAGAGCATACTTAAATTATGGAGGGAACACTCTCCAGCCTGCTGAATGGCAGTGAACGCACAACGCCGGGAGAAGGCGAACCCAATACCCTAATCAATGACGATGGAACAGACTTTCCATTGCCCGACCAGGAAGGAGTTCGAATAGCAATTACCCGCCTGAAGAACAACAAAGCGGCGGGGGCCGATGGCTGCCTTTATGCCGCGATGTCCGAATTTGGTGTCCCTGTAAAACTTATGCGGCTGTGTAAGCTGACGTTGAGCAGCACCGAAAGCTCCGTCAGAATCGGGAAGGACCTCTCCGAGCCGTTCGATACCAAACGAGGTTTCAGATTTCAAGGCGATTCCTTATCGTGCGACTTTTTCAACCTGCTTCTAGAGAAAATAATTCGAGCTGCAGAACTAAATAGAGAAGGTACCATCTTTTATAAGAGTGTACAGCTGCTGGCGTATGCCGATGATATTGATATCCCCCAAGTGTGGTATGCGGCTGCCATCAGAAGCCGAGAAAGGTTAAAACTCGATAGAATGATCTACCAAAATGCAAAACTGCAATGGTTATGTCCAAACTCCTGCTCACTCTTGATATCTAATTGTCAAGCATTACCAATGTTTGCAAATTTGGGGGCTCGTCGGTATGACGCGTCATAAAAGGTGCTGATAGTGAAGCCGCTGTACTTACAAAATTCATGTCGAGTGCTGGCTTTATAAAGGTCATACTCCACATGAACTACGGAATGGCACACCATCTGCCAGCGCTAGGGATCAAAACTGGTCTATGCGTGGGTCACAAGTATACTAGACTATGCAAACATAAAATTGGATAGTAGATGTGACACTGCCCATCTCCTTAGGTGAAATCAAACACCTCATTCACTAAGTACATTTCTAATTTCTACCGAATTACCGAACCACATTCTTATTCTAAATTTTTATATTATAAGAGCGAAATCGGATCATAACCAGCTACTTCTCAAACAAAAGATTTCGATATTTTATCTGATTTTTGAATTTTATAGCATATAAATAAGTATTCAAAGACGTCCATTCTAGATCCGAAAATTTTGGAAACCCATGTTAACTTTTCAAGCCTCCAGATTACTAATATATGGATCACAGTTAACTTTTTTTTAACGAAATTGTCGGTCTCCGACATTTCATCTTGGTTGTGGAAAGCTTCCTGGCGTGTACACTGTTCAGGGTATAAAAATATAATTTGGAACCAAATGTTTCATTAAATGATTATGTAATTCATGGTGTAATCTATAAGTCTCTATAAGATTTAATACTTTTAGAACACCTCTAGATGCAGAGTCTCTTTCCGTTTTTAATATTTGCTTCTTCTAATGAAATTGTCTATTTTTACAATCTACATATTTAAAATACTTTAAATTATGCTTTATTCAGATTAAAACAGAAACACAAAAATATAACCGCACCGCGTTCTTTAATTCACAGGACTTCGTCGCACTTCGGGGAATTAAAGCGCATCAACTCAGGCGCAGTCAAATGCAGGTGAGCAAGCATTTTTTCACATCTTTTGTATTTAAACACTTTTCCCTGCAAAGCAAACGTGAAAATGCAAATTTGTATGTGCCCATTACTTTTGCTACATTATTACTATTGTTGTTGTTGCTTGCGTTGTAGCTCTTTTGCTTTGTTATTTTTAGTCTCCAGCGAGCCGTGAGAATCTGTGCCAATCCACAAATCTACACGCACAAATTATACCCAAGTAAAAACGAGTTTTGTTGTGAAAGAACGGCTGCTCTACACCTGTGTATGCATTTGCATTTGTATGTGTGTGAATGTGAGTGTATGTGTTGCCTGTTTGGTTGTGCAGAAACGCATGCAAACGCAAAATGGTGAATGAGAGTGCACATGTGACGTAATGGAAAAATGCAACTCAGTTCGACTGCATGTGTATGTGTGTGTGAGTGTGTTCATTCGCCTAAAATATGAAGAATGCAGTCGTGGCTGTCGCAAAAGCACCTGGGAAATTTTTCAAATGTCAATTCAAAGTGAGAACAGTCGCCAGTCGCAGGACATTTCATTTGCGCAAATGTGTTGATGTCCTTTTACTTGTATATAAGTATGTACATATATGAACCTACATACATATGTATGTGTGAAAATACAGATGCTGGAAAAATAAGACTATTATTCGTTTACTCGAAAAGGTTACTCTTACTATAAAGAAAAAATGAAACAAAATGACTTAAAGTTATTATACTGAAGGAAATTGGGATTTCATACATTAGCGTAGATATGTAATATACAGTTCTGTTCACTGACAGTTTGTCATGATCAAAAATTGCAAGTTTTCATAAACAAGTGCTACTTAATTTTAATTCAACTGGTTTTGGAATAGATAGATATATAAATGAACTAAGATAAAATCTGCTCCCTTCTAATGACCTTTACCCTGCTTCTGCAGACTGCTGAGCAATCAATTAACAGGTGTCCATTTCGCAGAACCGACATTTTGCACAAAAAACTAGGCCCATGTTATTTAACTGCTTCTTGAGCTTACAGTGGTTAGTGTAGAATGCGGCAAGTAGCCTGAGTTTGTCCCTTGGGATTACGTGGTTAAACCTGCTAAGGTTGTCCATTATCATGTTTTGGGGTCGCTGCTAATACTTCTTCCCGCCTACTCCTTCCTCTTTACGGAACAGCTCATTTATGGTATGAGAGCAAACCGCAATACAAGGCTCCGGTCGTATTATGTTGGTAGGGCCTGCGAAGCGGTCGAGCTCGTCAGCCAGTTCTAGACCTTAAACTAAAGCCAGGTTATCCGATGTGAACGTGCTAGTGACGACTGAGCATGCTGACGCATGAGATAGTTTAATCTAACTATAGAATCGGTTCCATGAGGGAGTAGTCTTCATCCTCGCCATATTCCGTTGTCATCCAGGTCCCTTATGCTCTCTAGAAACTCTTGCTTGGAAGGTATCATCCACTTTTACGCGTGTTCCCTTCTTGGCTTTAGCAGTGGCAGCCTGCTTAGCCGTACTGGTGCCGGAGTGAGTTGCTTCCTCATCCATCAGCATTTTCTCCCTAGTTTCCCTCTCCTCAATAACCTTGAGACTGTAAAGTTTCATAACTATCGGGCTGAACCGGAAGTTCAGGCGGAAGCGTTCCGGTTATATTGGTAGGATTCGTCATCCACGCAATGGTTCAGCTCTTCTAACCCTAGACTATCTCCCCAGTCATTTTGGACGGCATTCATGTAAAAAAATTGAGCTGGCCGTTCTGTTTCATTAATATTTTAGTTTCCAAAGAGATTTTATATACTCCCCTTGATATGTATCAAGTCACTCGAAATCCATTTTCGCGAAATTTTTTCTTCTGTGTACTGAATCACGACCTAATCGATCAAAATGTGGGAAGCTGCGCTAAGGCACTATTTAAGGTGTCCTTTTTGTTTTCATAACAAGAGTACACTAAAACGTATTATATCAGTCTTAAAGATATTGCTGGAAAAATTTCATACAGAAAAGTACTCATCTATCTTTATGGGCAATCCACTGGCTCAAAACGTGAAATTATTTGCTCATAGATGTGTTCTCTTAATAAATACATTTATTGAGGCACAAGCTGCATTTTTTACGCTTTCATTTTAAGATCTCGATGTAAAATGGGCATAGTCGGTATACACATCCGTCCGAGTTGCTGCAAAAGACGTTGAATCAAATCTTCACAGTCTTCGTGTATACTTTCAGCGATGCTGCAATAGTTTCTTCACTGTGTGCTAGACGTAGTCTACTCGGTCAAATATTATCCAATAATGAGTGTTGAATCTTGAAATGGGTGATGATGTTGCGAATAATATGCTCCGTAGACCGATTATGTTGATTACGATCAGGCGTAAGCCTTTTCATGATCCATTTGCAAACAATACCGAACAAAAATAACATGTCAGCTTGACATGGCAAAAACAACATTGTGATCTGTCAAACTCGTTCTTTATAAGTGATCATTATCTGAGCTGAGCCGCTTCCGTCATATCTGCTTGTAAGGAAAACTTGAATTTACGAAGGGTATATCTTTATTCTTCTTTGGCATTGCAATACTCCGCCAGTTCCCACTAGTAAGTGCGCTGTCACGCGAGTTGTGCATCTCAAGTGCAGGCAAGTCGCTATGAGCTTGGGTTTATTTAACGTTTTACCTTATAATTGCCAAAGTAAAGTCGTAATACGAGCCCTTAGACTAGTATACCACATTAAGGGGTTACATCCACCTGCGAATTGCGAATACATACATATGTTTGAGAAGACTCTTATATAATTTGAGGTTGATCCGGCAAACAGTTGCGGAGATGTGTGTTTGAAAGTTACACAGGACCTTCTTAGATAAATGTATTTGTCAGGTCGAAGGTATAAGATGTTTGATAATAATTTCGATTTTTAAACCATTATGCAATGTAAATTTTTCACAAAAACTCTTTAAAAGAAAATACAAATCATCATTATTTGTTGTCTTTTAAGTGGATATAAACCATTCAGTTCTCCCTGAAGGAAAAACCACATCATACAACATTTTTAAGTCAATTTATGACTTTCGATTTTTTTTGGAGCGATGACACTTGTCTTAGCTATGTTTACTGAAATCGCCAAACGACTGCAATTCAGAAAGTATTCTCTCCCACAAGAACACTACGGTTCATTTGACTGAATTTCTTCATTCCACAGGCAAGAAAAAAAAAAAATCGGAAAAATTGCGCGCTGCCAATGTGCATTGCACATCATTTCGCAAATTGAATGCCATTGTTGTTGTTGCAAAAACAAAAGTCATTGCTGGTGGCGCATTTGTATGCGCAGCCAAACGGTCACATTGCCACATTTGCAACTTTTAAATGTTTAAATTGCTGGCGAAAATTGGCACGTGGCGGTCGGTGGACGCTGGAGACAGACGCGCGCACACAGCAACGCAAGCAGATTTTTTGTTTGTGGCATTGCCGTTATATCTGTTGATGCAGTGTATGCGTTTTTGCTGCAAATGTGGCATGGTATTTGCTTTGTATACAACAACAACATCAACATCAACAACTCTGCATACATAATTTGTAGCGCTTGGTTTTTCTGAGGTTACAACACATATGCACATACACATACTTGTACTTGTGCTGTTTGTTGCTTATTTCTCGGTTCTATTTGTTGCTACTGTTGTTGTTTTTGTTGTTGTTACTGTTTAATTAATTCACTTTGCGCAATTAGTTTTGATGTGTTGCACATTTAAATTAATTGCACCGCCTGGGTAATTGCCTGCCATTCAACACACACACACACACACCCACACGAACAAACAAATGAACGCTAATTCACACTCACGCTTCTTGCCCTTCCTTATTCGCTCTTAATACGCAACGAGCGCAGAAGTTTTTTGTTCCTTCCAATTCATTAAGCGTTGCCGCATTTATTCACCTACCATCCAAAGCGAGTATCTTCACACACATACACACACACATGCATATGACTTGATAGTATTTCGGGTGCTAAACTCTCCTATTAAATGTTGTAAAGTTGTTGGCGTTACTGTATATGTACACGTACAAGAATGTTTGCCTGTATGTGTGTGTGTGTGAGTGCATGTATGCATCAGTGTTGCAACTGATTTTGCATGCATGACAGCGGCGTAAATTGTTTTGGGGGCAGATGCGCAGTGCCGCCAAGGGGAATTCAACACTTCAAATGAGGCGAAAACGAAACAAGGCAACGGTTACGGCAGCAACAATAACAACAAACTTTACAATAACACAACTTGCTACAACAACAACAACAACAACAACAACAACAACAACAACAACAAAACCAACAACAACAACAAAACTTGCCACAACAACACTTGTTGTCGGAACAACAACAACAACAAAACATTTCCAATGCAACAAAAACAACAATAACAACTACATTTACAACAACAACAATTACAGCAGCAACAATGTCATGAGAGCACCAGCAAAAGTATGCACACTTCGCCCTTTGTCCCCTTTCAGCACCAACTCCACCAATTACCGCCGCCTGCCGCTTGCCCCCTTGCCTGTCCGCAAAAGAAACATCAGCGCAATTCTTGCGTAAATTGTTCTGGTGTTTCACGAATTCCATCGAGAGAATTTCCTTACTCCATGACCGCACCCTGCCAACGGGCGCCGTGCCGTTGACAGCATGCAACAATAACAAAAACAAACGCGCGAAAACCAAAAGCAACACTTTGGTTTCGGTTTGGATTGCTCCGCCTTCGTAAGCAAAAGTCGATTGGAGAATTGAAATCCTTTTGGGAAATTTCTGCATTGATTCAATTTAAAGCGCGCGCGTATTTCCATATTTTCTCAATACTTAGCAAGCAAATGGGTTGGCGCTCGCTGGCTCATTTGTGAAGAGCCGTGCATATTTTCGGTGTCCCCCAGACGTTTGTCAGGCGGTAGTGCTTAATTTAATATTCTAATTTCTTGTGCATAAATCTGAATGTGGCAACTATTGGATTTCGTTGAATGCTATTCCAATATTGTGGATTGGGTGTACTGGATTAGGCGAACTGGGGGCTTAGTGAAATGCGTGGTGGTCTTGGTGGTGATTGACAAATAAATTTGCAGAATTATTTCTATGATATTGGAGTCCACATAACTTGTATTAATTAAGTATTATTAGCGAGGATTTTTTTCTAGTGCAATAAGAATAGTAATAATCGTAACGGACATTGAAAAAGTGATGATCAGGAAAAATTAACACTCAATGCCAAAGCTTTCGAAATTTGACATTTTCATAGACAATGTAAATGCAAATACAGGGTGCGTTCCAAAGTAAACAGGACTTTTAAATTCTAGCGCCTCCTGGTGGTGCCATCTATATGTCGAGTGGTGTGTTAAATTTGCTATCATTATCGAATTTCATGACATTTTGTATATTGGAAGTGAAGTTATTCCGTTTTGAGTGTCAGCATATTTGTGTTATCGGTGTGAAAATGTGCATCGAACAAAGAGCCAACATTATTTTTTTTTATACTGGTAAATCTTTTTCCGAAACATTTCAATTGATGAAATAAGTTTATGGCGATGAGCGCCTATCTTGTAGCAGAGTGCATAAGTGCTTTCTACGTTTTCAAAGTAGTCGTGGGGACATGAATGACGATCAACATGTGGGCCAATCAAAATCCGTGATCACCGCAAATTCCATCGAAACTGTGTGTGAATTCATCAAAAATCAGCCGAGATCATAATTGAAATTCATGGAAATGGAATTGAACATCTCCAAAACATCGATTTATCGCATTTAGACCGAACATTTGGGCTTACGAAAGGTGTGTGCACGGTGTTTTCCGCACAAATTGACTGACGACCAACAATTGCTCAAAATCCAACATTCGAAGGACGATTATTTGACCTAAAATCACATTTTAACCATTAGCCACTCCCCGTATTCGCCTGATATGGCACCGAGCGATTTTTTCCTTTTCGGAAAAATGAATTGGCTCATGAAAGCAAGGCTTTATGAAGACGTAGAAGCATGAAATTAAATGAAATAAATTGATTTTGCCGAAAAAAACATTTGTTCTGTTTTTTTTAAAGACCTGTTTATTTTGGAATACACCTTGTATTTATAACGGGTTAACTAAGTTCCGACTTTTTCCAGTCAAATTTTGTTGGGTAATGATTCCCATTCTGTGGCACAATAATGGGTATGAAAACAAACCAAATTGTCGCAGTTGGGACGAAAAACAATCTGAAAGTATCCAAGAACTGCCCCTTCATCCAGAAAAAATAACGATCATTGAAAAGTGGTCTCAACGGATGGACCGTCTGAGAGTTAGGCGCGGCTAAAATTTTTAAAGAGATAATTAAAAAAAAAGAAAGTACTATACAAGTATATATAAAAGAATGTTCTTTCCAACGGTAATAAACGTTCCCCATTAAATTTGAGATTTCTGTGTTTTTTCTTCTAAAAAGAAGGGAAACTCGAAATGGATCACCCTTTAATATAGGAATTTCAAGACTGGCCAACGACCACTATCTGTGCGGCTCCATTGTCAAAGGTTTGCAAGATTGAGGCTGAAACATCTCTGTAATTGTAGCTTCTAAGCTGTCCAAGTGAGATTCTTCTTGTAATCGACCTTCTAACCTAATCCATATCATATAACAAATGTGAAACCGTAGGTGGCCAAAAGCTTGAGCCCCAACAGAAAATGTTTTCCAGCTCTTTCCAGCCACGATGTTTGATATAATTTATATATTAGTTTCGTGTTTTTGTTTTTTATTTGGTATTTCCTCTAATGGTCAAAATTTGTTCAAAGAGTAAAACACAGCCAAATTTACAGCGCGGAAAACAATCCGCAGAGTTTTATTTCACTTTCAATTCAATACCAATTCGTTTAGGAAGTAGTAAAATAACATTTTTTTGTATGGTAAATCGATGTAAATGAATGCTTTAATCGGATCAAAGCAGGTTAATTGATCAAAAGGCTATTAAGTTGAATCAAGGCTACTTAATAAGAAAACATTTGTAGTTTATCTTGATTTTGATCGGATGGTTTTTCTCGCAGCTATATCGTAAAGTGGTACGATATCGGCGGTTACGCCAAAAAAGCAGAAAAAGACGTGTGAAAATTTTCACATTGATATCCCAGAACTGCGGCACTACTTCTCGTATATACAGACGAGGGGATATGACTATATCGACCGACATATTTGGTGGCAACTTGCAAATAAAATATCCACATATTCCACTGAAAGCGACGTCCAGGTACATTGGAGTAGCCGAATGAACATTTTTTGTTGACGTTAAATGTTGTCATAGCTTTTATTAAAGCCTAAATATTCTATATTAATTTGACATCGGGTGATTGTAATGACCAATTTAATAAAAATATGTTTTTTTGTTACCATTGATTACAGGTTCTGCTTATATGCTTCGGATCATTGTATTTCTTCTGTGTCCAGACATGGTTATTTCTGCCGTAAAGCAGCTGACTTTCGTAAACCCCTGTTATAAAATTTTATCATTTTAACGGCGTATAGATTTTCTGTGAAACATCTCAGAACCCTAATCCAAGAGCCTCTAATCCATATATATGCATGGAGATGCTTAAGATTCCTTATGTTAAGTTCAGCAAATTGAATTAATGAGTTCAATTTTTTTAGCCAAACACGTCTCAAGAGGTTGAACTAAACACATGTTGACTAAGCTCTAAATATTAAATTGCTGCAATCACGGTTGATGCTCATGCTAAAGATTTTGTGAGGGAAGCAGATTAATTGCAGCACTGCATCGTTTGATGCCAGGGACTCTGAAGTCTGTTCCATATTGTTGTTCAAAGATATATAGTACGGATATGTATATATCTTATTCCTATAAAAGCAAAGGTTTTTTTGCCTTCTCTTAGACTGATCAGTGGTTTTTTTCTCAAATAGAGTGCATTAGCTTTGCCCTCACTTTTAGTTGTCCCGTGATTCCTGGTTTCGAACCATTGGGATGCTTTGTTAGAAAGGCTGCTGGAAAAAGTTTCTCATACTGAGCACTTAGTTTTCTAATTTCACGGCACGAAATGACACACTAGAAACATCGATAAAGCAAATTAAATCTTGATTTCACATTGGGAGGTAATGCCAGTCTAGTGAACTTCTTAAATGTTTGCTTTGCGAACTAGTAGCAGAATATATTAGATGTTATTAATATGTCGACTGGTCAGTCGTTTTTTACACCCCTTGAGTATATACGTATGTATTTAAGCAATATATATTATATAATTCCTCGAATTGGTCGAAAGAGAAGGAGTTGAAAAGATCAGGATTCGATCAGAGGTATCAGTATTAGAGGTTGGTAGTTTTACCTACTTATTGAGACTTTTAAAGTCCTAATCTATGTTTTTATACTATCTATCGTGGTCTTTAAACTTTGGCAGTAACCCCATAAGTTCCTTATAAAAATTTTCTTTTGAATTTTTGCGACTAATCATCTGTTATGCCTTAATGCCCGAAAAACCAATGGAAGCATACCTCCCCGCCAAATGCTGATTAGAACTTACCACAATTTTCGCAGGAGCCTAAAACCACTTCTTCGTTATGCCTTAAATGTTGAAAATTTTAGACTTTATGAGTATACTACCAGACCGCCTGAAGTAGCCATTGTTCAGACTGGCTCTGGACAAAAAAAAAAAAGTAAATCGTAATTCGCGAGCGCATAAATTCACGCAATCTGTTTGTCAAAAGTGTTAAAAGAACACAACTGTAATTGCCTTGTGCTTCGCATCTACTTCTACATCTACCGAATCATTTTTCTCTTATGCAAAAAACCCCCACTCTTCACGAACAAAAAAAAAAAACCAAAAAAAAAAAAAAAAACACACAGGGGTGTCAACTGAATTGTTAAAGAAATTCCGAACCGCTGGTCTTTCTATTCATTTGTGCTCACTGCAGTCCAGGTGAGTGCGCGAAATAAAAGGTCGGACGTCACGGCATCCGCTTTGGCATGCAAAAAGGCGGAAATCACAAAATCAAAAGCAAATGTCAAAGCCGAGCGACGCTTAGTTTGCGCAAAAGCGGCGGACAAAAAACGTGTCCATTCTGTGCTGCAGCGAAAGTGATATTTTTTCGCCGCCGTCGAGCGAAACGAAGTCACGTGCATTAATGGTGGGCGGCAGCAGTGTTGTCTTTGGCGGCACAGCCACTGCGGGGCCTACACGCTCCGCTGTAAGAGCAAACTTACAATTTGCCGCGGCGCAGGAATCAGCTGCAGGCGCACATGTGTCTGTAATCTTGGATTTTGCTTGGCTATTGTTTTGCGCGTTGCAAGCGACCTTTTGATGTCCAACTAGGCAAAAACATTCAAAAACAGCCGTTATGTTGCATTTCCTCTTCGCATCATTCGTTGCATAGTCAGCGTGTTTTCGCTACTGCGTTTTAGCGACGACGCTTACGAATTCTGTCGTGACAAGCGATGGTTTAGGCATTGTGTTTTGTGTGAGGCGCTTCAGCCTCGTAAGTGAGCAGAGGGGTGGTAATGCTCTTTGACACTTAAGGCATTAGCGCTTCATAGAGAAAGTGTTTTTGAATTTTTTCTGTTTGAGTGTGGAAATTAAAAGTAAAAACGCTTCAATTTAAGTTAGAAAACTTTGTAGGTCGTTTTTTCTCCGTAATTGTCGCAAATTACAGCGTAAATATACTGTGTATATAAGGTATATAAGGATCTGTAAATATAAATTTATAAAAGCTTGAGAGACATAAAACTTCATTGCGTACTCCAGTCACAACGAAGCTTCTCAATTGTGAGATATTATCAATTAGCTTTGGCCCTCAGAGTTACCATAGGTTTAATATGGAACAAAAATTGGGTAATAACAGAAAAAACTCAGAAATACCTTTCTTGCTAAATAGGTGTGAAAGTTTATTTGGCCGCTAGTATCCATCGGCGATCATCGTCGACCTTTAGAAGCGTTTATGCGAAGAGCTCAGACTCCTGGTCATTGAGGGGGTTCATCCTCATTTTATTATTCATCTATAACCGCTATAACTTCGTCCACATCGGCGAATGCTTGAGACATGGATTTTATGTCATCTGCCGCGATACCACGCACGATAAAAGGCAACGTCTGCCGGAAATCACCTGCCAGCAGGACGACTACTCCATCCATTCGTTTCTATTGCGCCGTATGTCATAAGTGTTTCAATTGCTCGCTTGTGCTACATTTGGCATTCATCCCACACCATCCAATTGCACTCTTACAATAGAGCAGTACGGCTACTACTTTTGTTGATGTTGTAAATAGGCGTTTCTTCTATTGCAAGTTTCAGGTTCCGGACTTTGGATACTGAGTGTGCAATTGTGTCACCACTTAGCAAGATTGCGGCTTTTCCGTAGGAGACGACAGCTCGCGTAACTATTTTGTCTTTAAGCAGCAAATTTAGCAAGAAACTTTGCCGGTACCCCTCGTACCGTCCAAGATAAAAATACCTTCAGCACCTAGCTACGCGGTCTGCTTTTAAATATAAAATTTGCCTTTGCTCCGGTTGTAACAAGGACTTGACCTGAATTCCCAAAACCATAGTATCATAAAAAAGCTCTCTGACCAAATGAGTGTACAGCTCTTTTGTTCTTTGTGTGGCAGGCATATTGAAATTGGGCAGTCATTTTTCAATCAAAATTGTGTATTAAAAATCTTCAGCGCTTCGTTAAAAATTGTGTCAACGTTTGCTAGTGTTATCGTTTGGCATCGACAAGTAATGACTTCTGGTAAAGCCTTTTTATACTTGTCCATCAATTGCGGCGGGTTGGAGAGTCCGAAAGTGCTTATCATAATTGTAATGAGCTTTCACAACGTATTCGCTAAGTAGCACAATGTGGCGTTATCCATCGCTTCGTCCTAGTATCCGTCGTCTTCAACCAACCCCATCAGTTCTCAAAAAGTGGCCTTTTCGTGTCCATCTACGACTTTAGGTGCTTGAAAACGGGTGTGGTCTCGGATTCTAGTCTGTAGCAACAGTGTGTTATGTGTACGGTATATATTATACGCAGGGTGTCTGACGCTTTATCACCAGTCCAACCGTCAACCGGTGCCCCTGCACGCACCCTTTCCTATCTCACGCTACTATCCTGTCTCACTGCGAAAATGACTTGGTAACTGCCCTTATTTATCTATTTACATATACAGTATATTTGATAGCCTGGGTCGAGTTGTGAAGAACCTATGGGGTATGACGCATTATTCTGATGAAGGCTAAGAGTAATTTCGGTCGTTTTAGAAAAATAGCACACCACACTGGCCAAAGAAAATTGTCAACCTGGCCTTGATTTTTGATGTAATTTCGGTCTTTAACCGATGTTTTATGCATTAGTTGGTTGTTTGGTTGTTTTAGGATGCTATCCGTAAATCCAACTCGTTTCTATTAATAATGGATTTCGAGTGGATCTGATGGTCAGTCAGCAAAGTATCAAGAATGCGCCTTTTATACCCTGAACAGGGTATATTAAGTTTGTAACACCCAGAAAGAAGCATCGGAGACCCTATACAGGATATAAATGATCAGTATGTTATGCTGAGTCGATTTAGCAATATCCGTCTTTCTGTCTTTATATATACGAAGAAGTGCCTCAGTTTTTAAGATATCGTTTTGAAAATTTTCAAACGTTATCTTCTCTTCAAGCTACTCACTTGTCGGAGCTACCGATATCGGACCACTATAACATATAGCTGCTGCACAAACCGGACGATCGCAATTAAGGGCTTGTATGGAAAACTTTCGCATTTGATGTCTTATCTTCACGAAATTTGACATGTATTATTGCTTAAGATAATAATATAATCTCCGAAAAAATTGTTCAGATCGGATTACTACAGCATACATCTTCCATATAAACTAAACACATAGTTAATAAATAAAATGCAACTGTGAAGAGTTTCGGTGCAGCCGAAGTTAACGGTTTTTCTTGTTTTACTCTTATTTTATTCATGTTTTTTACTCTCACTTACTTCAACGGTTATATGATCAATCGCTTTAAATTTTTATTAAAAAACAAAAAACTCCTTCCAACAAAAAAGGTAGAACACAAAAGCGTTCCCTCAAAAAGTATGCTAACTGCTTGCAAGTATTTAAATGTTATTTAAATTTTACTCAACCTCTGCCGACAACTTCAAACAAATAAATAAAAATAATAACAAGAGCAACAAACCCGTGCCAGTAGTTAACTAACTGCGGAGCATTCCATAAAGTCCAGTTGGGAAAAAAACCGTGGAAGCAAAGTTCAGCTTACGCACCGAACAATAATTTCAAGTTAAATTGCTTGTTGCAAACAAAAACAGGGGGGAAAATAAAGGCAAACAATGTGTATGTAAATGAACGAGAGCGCCCCGACGTTGGCAACTACAAAACGCTCAGGCATTTAATTCAATTTTATTTGTCTTGAGGGGTTGCACAGCAACAACAAACAAAGATGGTGGTATGTTGGGTGTGTAGAATCAAGTGGGTTGTACATTTGCTTTTAGGGCATTTACCTGCAAACCGATATCAACAGTAGCTCATGGCTACTTACAAAGCAAAAGCAACAATTTTGCGGCAATATTTACACTGAGGTGGCCCATACATTTTGAGTAGCACAACTAGTCCGGGAAGTAAGTGAAGGACTTAAGAAAAATGTGTATGTATTGCTTGTGTAGAAGAGGTTAAGAAATATTTTTAGCTATGAGAGTGCTATTTACTTCAAACATATTTGAGCGTATTTGCGCACAGTTTCGGGAGTG
Source organism: Bactrocera latifrons (assembly GCF_001853355.1). Classification (NCBI taxonomy): domain Eukaryota; kingdom Metazoa; phylum Arthropoda; class Insecta; order Diptera; family Tephritidae; genus Bactrocera; species Bactrocera latifrons. Next base: position 821,443 of record NW_017537267.1, on the reverse strand, counting down.
GTCATATATCAAGAAAATCAAAGGATGCTACACAGTAGCATTCACAGCTTTTATCACGGTCCTTGTTACATAGTTTGTACAGTTTACAAGGTTGCTTCAGGGCGTCAATACACTGTAAATTGAAGTTGAGGAAACAAAAATATCAATTTTCTATGCATTTCTGTTAAACTTCTCTGTCTCTCAGAAGGAAGTCTTTAGTCAGACTTATGGATGAACTTAAATAAAACGTGCCTTAATCATTTTCCCGGTCAAGTTCGGTGAAATGCGAGTGCTGTGCTCAAAAAACAAACAAAAAGCAAAGAGCAGTGCAATAATGATAATAATAATCCTAGAAGAAAATAATAAAAAATGTGTATCAATAATTATTATTGAGGAAAAACAGATTTATAGTATCTTCAAAAAGAAAGTTTGTATTAGATAGGAAAAAATATATAAATAAAAAATAAAAGCGTATTGGCCTTGTTACACGTAACGAGTACAGTGGCGAGACAGTATTCTGGCCGAGCATGATACTCGGTCGAGAGAGTTGCGTTGGCGAGTAAAGGTTTACACGTATTTTGTTCATCCAGTTAGACAGTGAAGTTTTTCAAAGTTTTATTTACAATGTTTGGTAAGAAAAGACATTTTAAAAGAGTTTTTAATGAAGTCATAAAAGAGTATTTGCCATTTCAATTCCTTCACAATGCAAAATTCAATTAAAACTAAATAAACAACATAAAARTCGACCGAGTGCCGAGTGAAGACCGAACGCGTGTCCACATGCAACGAGCGAGTCAGTGATTTGCTCAGAAGGGGCTAAAGAGTGAAGAAAAAAGAAGCACTCGGCCTAGTAAACAAAATGGGATTCTAGTGACTCTCTCGCCACTATACTCGCCCACTGACTCGGTCCATTACTCGCCTTACAGTTTAAACGAAACGAGCACTCGTCCGAGTCAATGTCTCGCCGTTCTACTCGTTACGTGTGGTCAAGGTATATGTACGAATATCCACTTGCGCGAACTAATTGTTCGATAAAGGCATTGTTACATAAAACAACCCTTACTCTTTTGGGGAGGTTTCGAGAACTCCTTCAAATGAAGCATTCAAATGCTTTGATTTTTGTATTTATCTTCATCTTTATCTTTATCTATATCTTTATCTTTATCTTTATCTTTTCCTTATCTTTATCTTTATCTTTCTCTTTATCTTTATTTTCATCTTTATCTTTATCTATATCTTTATCTTTATCTTTATCCTTTTCTGTGTCTTTAACATTTAATCTTCAATAAGTGATCTGTGATCTTTAATTTTTAATGGTTTATCTTTAATCATTAATTATATAATAATTTTAGTCTTTAACCGGTAATCTTTATCTTTAGTTTTAATGTTAACTTTGACGATTTCTACCTTGCTTTTTTGAGTTTCTTTTCATTCATATATTCATCTAAGTTTTTCCCAGTGTAAAACTACTTCTACTGTTATTATTTTTTTACAACACCTGCAAATGGCCATTTTAATTTATCAGTCTACACCAACAACTCCTTAGTATAAGTATTTACTAAAATTAGCCAGCTTGCTTGCCAGGCGAAGAACATTGGACGGCGTGGCGTATGGGCAACTATGCTTGTCGTCTGTTAAAAGCACAACTGACCGGTGCGGATATTACACTGCTTAAATTTTGGTACCTAGTTAAATAAGTTCACACTTTTACGTACATTTATATACTTATACATAAGCTTGTGTATGTGCGCTTTAGTGCAAGCTGATAGCCGGAAGGCCACGTCGTAGCAGCTGAATGTTTAAGATGCTCGGCGCTGTCCGCTGGAGCACACAAATGAGTTATGGCAGCATACCTGGACAAAAGCTAAAAAATACCTGCGAAATGAACGTGAATGAATGCACTAAAATTACAAGCATAAATTTACACATGCGCAAGCACATACACACAGCAAATATTTGTATATATGTGTGTGCGTGCTCAAATGCTGAATATAATAAAAAAGTTAAGCCAGAATTGCTTTTGTTGCGCATACCCTCATACTTTAGAAATGGTAGAAGTATAGTAGGATGGAGCAGTTAGTTGATTTTGGACTTGAGTGCATATAGATATGTACATTTGTGTCGGCTGCCGAAGGGTATTTAATGTAGTCTTGTGCTCGCCTTGGCGTTGGCGCTGGCGTGGCGGGTCTATTTAGATTTAGCACCTATTTGTTACGCACTCTGCCATTCCAGGTTAGCTGTGTGGATGTAAAATAATGCAAGAACTTTTTTTCTTTAATTTCTTTACGGTTACTACCTCCCACTACTTTCTTACGTATTTGAGCGCTTTTCTCATATTTGTTCTGGAGAATTTATGCACTTCCACTTGGCATTGTTAGTAACACGTCGTAAGCTATGCAATAATAATAATTTCTAGCGCCACTAGATAACAGCGCCAGCATGAGTTTGCGCGTACTTTTTCATAGCGCTGATGTACTATATGTACATTATAAAGTGCGTATGTATGCGCATATACAATATGAAGGGCGGTGGTGGAAGGTCAACGCAGCGGATAAGCTGCAGATGCTAGTGAAGTGCTGCATGCAAATAAATCTCAAGATGTACTATATATACTATTTGCATAGATGCGCCAATACGCTTTTGGCGTTGGCAAAGTAACGGTAAATGCCAAGCTATGCACTTTACTCTAACTATCCGTTAGGTTTGATTTATGCCCACTTAGCACTTTGCCAGTTGAGGGCTTCTGCTTGCCACTTGCTCATAATTCAGTTAGCGCACTGCCAACACAACACTCTTCAGTCCCGTTATAAAATGCTAAATTATCATAAGCTTCGCTATATTTGTATTTTCTATACTCTCTGCATACATTTTTTTTTGCCATCATTAGATCTAGTTGGAGTAATTTTTTACCGTTATTTCTTGTCGCTGCTGCTTTACGCTATTTGCAAGTCAACTATTGTGCGCTTAAAAATGCATTAGCGTAAATCACTAAACGCTGATGCATACTCTTTTAGCTTTTGTGGCCTGCATGCGTCGTTATTTGTCTTGTCGCAAAAGACGATTTGGTGAAAAGAATAATTTGTGGCAGGTTTTTAGAAAGCATTTTTTTTTGGTAATTGGATATGAAAAATGATTGGTTAAGATTAGTTATAGTAAAAGAAAAATTTTACTTTGGTTGCTCCGATTCTACCTATATAATACTCTTCACAAGAATATTTTTTATAGCCACTATAGCCATCTACAAATAACTAGAACTGAAGCCATCAAACGCTCGCAACTAACTGAAAAGTTTGTTCGAATATGATATAAACAACCTTTACGCCGAATTAATGTTACTAAATGTGGAAAAATGTCTATATCTTGAGTTTGGTAAATCAGTTGTTGGCCGCGACTACGTCTCAGACGATCCATCCATTGAGTCTAATTTTCCATGACTCGTTCGAGTATTTTGACTGGTAACTGGCGGATGACTCGCGTCATCTTTAGCTCCAAGGCCTGGATCGAAACAGCATTGTCAGCATAGACTTTTTTAAACTTTACATATCACCGAAGTGTTCTCTCAATAAATCCATTGATTGATGCGATGTGAGGAAAGTGGCGTCAGGCATCAAATAAAATGTTATTATGGCCATTGACGGTTACGTTCTCACCGGCATCATTTTTGAATAAATATGGACTGCTGATTGTACCCACACCAAATCGATGTTTATGTTTGGATGAAATAACATTTCATGAATCTCCTCAGATTGCTCTTCGTCACAAATGCAGCAATTTCGTTGTTTACATACCCATTGAGTTAGAAATGGGTCTAATCTGAAAGAAAATTTGGCTAGAAAACGTCGGATCTTCTTAGAACGTTTCAAGAGACCATGGTGCGAGTCCGAGTTGCTGCGAATGGCGCTCTCAGTCTTGGATGCTATATTTTCCTCACTGCGTGCTGGACGTGGTCCATTCGGGCGAATATTACCCAATATCGAAAGTTGAGCCTTAAGATGGGTAATGGTGTTGCCATTAATACGAGTAGTCTGATTATGTTGACCATATGTTGAGTGTAGCGCACATTATTTACAGAATGAAATTTTTCTTAATAAAGTTAAAAAACTTTGCTCAGGCAAAAGTCATTCCACGATGAAATGCTAAACAATATTGAACAAATAACATGACAGCGTGACACTACTCATGGCTGATCTATTAAAAAGGCTATAGAAAAAAGCCTGTACTTGGATGAATAGTTACTTTACAGTGTTCCTGACTATTCCTTCTGCACATGACAAGTTTCATTGCAAAGTTAGTATTTTTTGTTCGTGCTATAAAAATATAACGAAACTCATTTTAAGCTTTTAAGAGATTTAGCTATAAAGTAAAGAAATATACGCAATATATCACTTTTTTAAGTGGCGACTATACATACTATATAGTTTAAATATATGAATGAATATAAAAGATAAATCATATGTTGGTAATAGATATCCAGATCCAGAGATAACAATAGCATTTCCTAGAGGTTTGTTAAATGTGGATGGGCATTAGTAAGATAGTCAAGTATTTTCCAGAGAAAATACATGCGCGCCAGTCAATCCAACATAGCATACATATATCAAGTTTTCATTTTATATTGAGCTTTTTAGTTTAAAAGTTTGTCTGGAATGAAAGTGACTTGAGCGTTCGCACAATGGGCGGCTTCAAAAAATTTTCTAAATTGATGTAAGATAATAAGATAAGTAGTTTTACTTGATGAAGGAACATATAATTTTACTTAGAAGAAGGGCCAACTTCACTGTGAGGAAGTCACACTTAGTTTGAGATTATCTTACAGATTATCTTACTGCAAGTTTGGCAGTAAGAACACATTTTTTGGGATCAAAAAAAAAAAAAAGATCAAAAAAAAAAAAAAAAAACAAAAAAAAAAACAAAAAAAAAACAAAAAAAAAAAAACTCAACGAATCGTTTTAAACGCACTGGAGGATCATCGTGTGGAGAACTACATCGAGAAGATGCAACAAACAATTTTATAGCAATCGAATCATTTGTCTCGGAGTAGTCACTCCAGCAAATTCGAAAAACGCGTTTAAAGATAAAATGATTGTTATCTAACTAGCTACTCTTTAAAATGGCTGTAACTCAAAAAAGGTTTCAGATATCGATTTGAAATTTTAGTATGCTTTAAGGTATTTTTAAAGCTATAACCTATCGAAATATTCAGTCGCATTTCCTCTGAAACTAGAAGCAACCAACATTTAGCCGCATCGCGTTTGCGAAAAAGTGCTGAAATCCATACTTGTAGCAGGATCTTTCTCGGAGATGAATGACTAAAATCTAGTGAAATTACTAAAAGAGTTTTATGATTTTTCTCATTTATTCTTTAGAACAATTGAGTTTCTATGGAGGTCTAGGAATATGGAATCTGATAATTGGAATCAATTAGCGGGTATATAAAGTGCTGAGCGCTGTAAATAGCTTGCTGATCTTTTCCTGTTATAACAATTCTCTGTTATTCAAGCCACAATCACATTTTGCTTCAATTAAATTTAGGTTGAAACTTGTTGCGGAATACTAGCTCTTTTATAGGAGATATTTATCTAAAATCTGGCTCATTAAAAGAGGATAACGAGTTTAGCTCGTTTCTTTCTTTTTAATACTTGCACAAGTAGTACCTGTTCATACACATCTAACTATCGATCGGAGTGGGTAGAGTTGAGTCGATATGTGTAAAAACTCTTTTCAACCTCTCTCTCTCCTTCTTATGTATTCTACTGAATATTTATAACATGTTATTTTAGATGTTTCGTAGACAATTTTTGATATTGAACCGACTGGCCCTCCCCAAAAAGTGTTTGTTTGCTACAATAAGGTATACATAAAGTGCGTACTAGAATAACCTCTTTAAAAAAGTTATCTCTTACCTTCATCTAATTCAATTAAGTCTCGCATTGTGACAGGTCATTCGCTGGATGAAAAGATACCTGCCTACCTTAATCCTCTCCGAATGATATAAACAATTGTTATGATATAATTTATTACGGTTTTCTTTATTCTTGGTGTTAAATAAATAACTGATTATACTGTTAAGAAGCTTTAATCATCAATTATTGGTTAACCAGCTGATGTGGGGCTGACGCCAAAGTATTCAGGTGAGTGAGCAGTCGGCCTTTACTCGCCACATTTATTTATTCTTTTATTAATACCGATGATGTCTGGCCAAACCCTGCTTGTCTGCTCAGCTATCTTGGTATCTACATTATATCGAACCTTTGCGAGCTACTGCAATTTCTAAGTAGCCGAATTTAACCCTTTTTAATGCAACCTTTCAGTGTCTTTATTTACATTTTCTCGTTTTTTGTGATATTTCTATCTCCTTCAAACCATACTTGTGTTTAATTTCAGCTGTCAACGCTGTAGAACCTCTTTCAACTGGTTTTATTTAGATGTGATTTATAGTATACTATAAGTTATGAATCAATGGTGGTTGAAAATGTGTTCCCAAATTAAGTAACTTTAACGGATTTTACCATTTTTAATATATCTTTTAGGTATACATTATTGTAAAATTTTCCTTGGCACAAGCTATTGCTGTCTACTGATTAATTCAATTAGCATATTCTTTATCGAATCCTTAGTTTAAATACAAGATTTAAGAACTTTCTGAATCCGCGGTTTATTTTGAAACACAAAAAATTTCGAGCCAATCTTTCAAACTATTAGGTAGTTAATGGCAGTATTTCGTCGGTTGGTTGAAAAGGAAGGCATTTGAGCGATGAACCTTGGGTGGTTGCACTTAGGCAATCATTAGGCCCATTTTGATACTGGGGATAGTACCCAATTTAAGGCTTTTCCAGCAACTCCGCGGATTTGGTGAAATACTTGAACTACTGAATCTTAATATCTCTTAAGTTGGAGTATTGCGAGCGGTGGAGAATATCTCTTTCGTCCAGGTGAAAGTAGAGCAATCGAAAAGATACTGTTCCATCGTCTCATGATCCTAAGAACATAATCTGCATTCCACCGAACCCACTTCTTTCCTTTTGTGAAGGTTGGATCTTAAGGATATCTGTGATGACCCCTACGTTGTTGCTTTCCTCCATTTTGCCTAGAAGTAGGAACATTTTGGTCTGACCACCATCAACAATATCTCAAAGTAAAAATTTATTGTGAACTGTATTGTAACACCTGAGGTATTCTTCTAGCGTCCCTTGCTTCGAACAATCTTTAAAGAAGCTGAATGCCTGGAACAGCATAGGGGAATTTTGTCTCCAGCTGCCCACGAGCGACCCAACTCGTCTGGCACAATGAGATTTAGTCTTGACACTGCGGATGGCCTTAATTTCCACTTGGCTGTCCACTAGGATGTTTATGATGTTTATGGACTGTGTTAGTAATCAGGTAGATAAAATTACCTATTGAGTTTTAACGTTGCTATTTCTCATCTTTTAATAAAGGGTGTACATCAGTCTTAGTACAAAAAACAAAAAAAAATTCTATTTACTATTTATAAATTAAGGGTTGGCTCTTCGGGTTTGGCATGATTAGAGACTTATGTTTTTTTTTTCGCGACAAAGATGTTGTCGCATTATCTGGTAACATTATAAAGGTTCCCTATATTTTTTTAAGAAAAAAAAAAAAAACAAAAAACACATTTTTTGAGAAGTATGAACCGATGGATGATTCCGCTGGCCCTCAAACCACACCAAATCGTTGATTTTGCTGGAAATGGTAGATCTTGAATCCTTTCCGGTTGCTTTTTGTCCCAAATGTGGTAATTTTATTTAATTACGTATCCATTGAGCCGAAATGCCTTATGGCTGAACCAGATTCGGTTCGAAAAGTCCAATTTTCTCGGTACTTTCAACATCCCAGATGGCGAAGCGATATCGCTTGGGAAGTCCAGCGGGTTTAGTTCTTGCACAAGCTGTACTTTCTACTTTTTCAATTTAAGATCTCGACGTAAATGAATGAAGTCATTCCATACGCCAGTCCGATTATAAGTTGAGCGAAGCGCGCGAAACACATTATTTAGAAGACGTGAATTTTCGTAACAAAGTTATATGATTTGTAAACTTTGTTCATGCGTAAGTCTTTCCATGATGAAATGCTAAACAATACTGGTTAAAACTAGTTTCACAGCTTGAAATGACTCAGAGAGAGGAGCATAAAGATATAAATAAGGTAATAAAAAGTATTTTTGAAGCGGCACCAAAAAATAATTTACCGATAATCGGTGGCAAAAAGTTCTCGTCTGCACGCAGTCAAAATAAACTGAGATAACTAATTGTAGTTTGTAGTTTCCTGTTTATATAAAAGGAATAAACCGTGAAATTGGAAATGAAGCATAAACAATTTTTGGTGTGAAATGTAAGATAAATGACAAAACATTAGGGTGGACACAATTTCATAATAACGAGAGTATAAATTCGCTATGTTCACGCTTTTATTTTGTTAAACATGCATAAATTGAGCAATAAAATTGAAATCGCAATATAAAATCAATACCTTGACATCGCTCTCTTCCTTATCTCAGCGGCGCGCTTATCTTTTTTATGTATGATAATTAAATTTTTCAATTTCGCTCGCGCACAATTTAATTCGTTTTAACGACGGAAAATCGTGGTTTAAACAATGCGTAAATCATTTTCAGTGAATGGGAAAATGTGTAATGTTGTCGGGTAACTCAACGAGCTTAACAGGTGTCCACACACACACGTGTTGGCCTTCACGGGTAAGGTCAAATGCCGCTTACTGCAAGCGGGCTTAAATCTTTTACGCAATTAATTTTTAATGCTTGCAAAATATGTACAATTAATGCAATAATGTCTTAATTATTGAAATTACGGTTGTATGTGCGGCAGACAATTCTAGGGGATAGCGGAGCAAAACCATCCTTCGCCACGCACACTTAGTGAGCAAAAGTTTTCCTACTTAGAAGAAATAGTTAAATTTAAGTTAAGGTTATAAAATACTATACAATTATGGGACCTTAAACAAAAAGTTGCTATTTAAGTTATCTCAAAGAACATATAATCACTATTAATAGTCTATTTATTATTTATTATTAGATAAAAGTACCTATATAAACGATTGATAGCCGCTTATAACGAAGGGATTTTAACTTTGAAATGGAATATGACTCATAACACTTAAATAGTATTTTTCTTGATAGTTGGGCCGGTCGAAAGCAATTCGGTGTGCACCACACCTCGATTTTCAAAGTAAACTGTCAATATAACCTTGATTTTAATCTGCTTTGATTTGGTTTTTTCGGCTTCGGCTCACCTTTTCAACAATATTCGGCCGATTGATCGTCTGTTACCGGGTCCTAAGCATAAATCCAAGACTCTTCACCAGTAGTAACACGTTACATGACATCTTGGTAGTCGGAAAGCATTATTTTACAGACGTTAACGCGACGCGGTTTTACGAAAAAATCGAGTGATTTTTTAGCCAATAGTTGATCCTTCCGATATTCCAACGATGCCAGTAAAATCAATAACTATTAACCAAGGATTCTCAACTACAAATACCTTTCTGTTGATCATCAGTTGTTGTGGTTGGTCGTCCTGGACGTGGTTCATCGTGAACATGTTCTCGACCCTTTTTCAATAACTTTTACTTATCCAAAATACTTGGCGAGGTTTTTTCCAACATTTTTCTTTGTTAAATAATTATTTTGTTGTGACAAATGGTACAGAGAAACACCTAAAAATCTTGAAAAAATATTACATTATTACAGTATAAAGCAGAAAGTCGAAAATCTTGTATTAGATATACGGGCGTTATCGGTACTTTTGAAGGATTTCATTCATGTATTTTTGGCATATTATAAATATAAAATAATGCTCTTTTAGTTTAATTAGGGTGCCTCACATACCATCACCAATATATATATGTATAAGGAGTAACCTCAGCCGATTGTTTGAAAATCAAGATATTAATTATATGAGATCTAGGCAAGTTTACTATTGACGGAAAAGATCCACCGATATTAAAAAAACTCCCTCTCAAATTAATCTCACTTCTTTTCCGATATATGTATGTATATACAATCTGCCAGCAGTTGAAAATCTTTCCATTAGGTATTATAAGGGGATTAAGGGAATTATTCATCTGATTCAACCCAATTTTGACACAATTTATTTGAAACCCCGTATTGGCCGTCAATTATTTTTAATATAAATTTTGGCGGTGTCACGAGCGTCGTTAAAATTTTACAGCGGCTCATATAAAGGCTGCGCGGACTATCTCGGAAACAATATTTAGTTGCTCAGGCACATTTATTGCATTTTTTGGAAAAGTTTACCATAGCAATGTATATAGTATATATGTTTTGCACCATCGGCAGGTATGGACTTCCACAAATATAAAGCCTAATAAAAAAAAAAAAAAAAAAAAAAAGTATATTTAAGTACATTTGATTACGGATATTTGATTGAAAATCAGTGATTTTAGGTCAATATAATAATAAATATTTTTAATATTTATTTAAATATAGTATTATATTATATTATAGGCAGATAAGTAGGTAAGCTTCCAACAAATTTCGTAAAAGATTTTTATTTGCACAAGTCCAAATCTGTTTATGTGAATTTTCCACAATTTTTTGAGCTTATTTCAAAAAGGTCTGTACACAGAATTCATAGATCGTTTCATTATATTACAGCTTTGCCATATAACAAACCATTCCTAACGCTTAAAAAACCGGAAGAAAGAGAAGATTTTCTCGACCACAGATCGGACGTAGATCATCTTTCTCCTAATGTTTATTATTTTATTGTTTGATTAATTTTTTTAGTCTCAATCTACAATGAATTGACAATGACTCATTGACAAATACTCATAATTTTATTGGCCACTGTAGCAATGCCGTTATGGCAAGTGAATTGTTATGTAGTTGAAATTGCTTTATTGTTCTGCAATAATATTTACACACACACACACACACACCTCCAAGAGTTATCATTTTTGCATGTGTATGTTTTTATTGCTTGTAGATACGTGTAGTTGCCACATTGTTCCCACTGCGCCGTATTATTTTTTGCTTAACTTTTGTAAACTTAATGAAGTCATTCAGCCCTGTGCCACAATGCAAGCGTTATATAATGATTTTGAGCGGTAATTTAAAAAGTAAACAAAAAATAAAAATAATAATAAATAAATGAAAATAATAAATGGCACAACGCTTATGCACATCACAAACAAATAAGTTTACTATATGCACACATACATTTATGCATATATGCATATGTATATTCATAAACGCACACATTCGCTTGCGATAATCAGCGGAATTGTGCAAATAAATTATAATTAACTTTTCATAAGCTGAAAATATGCAGTCAAATTTGTTGGCGAAAGTCTCAGATAAATTTGCATTGTAAATACAATTATTGCAAATAAAAAAAGAAAAACAAAATACGAAAAAAAAAAAAAAACATCCTTCTATCTAACGGTAAATTTATTCGCTTATTAACTAAATAGTTTAAAGCCATGCTGAAAAAAAGTAAATATTTGAAATTGTTAAGTTAAATATGCGGACACTTTTCCAAATAAAAAAGTAAATATTTTGAGCTGAAAAGCTTATGTAAATATCATATTTTTGTTCAAAATACACAAAAGTGAATTTGTCACCACAAAATTGATAGCGTTTATGTAATAAGTTGATATTTTGAAAAATTTATATTTTTTCTTTCACAAAAAACTCAATTACTCCATATTAAGGTTTTTCAAAATATGCTGCAGCTCTTGGTATTAAAGCTCACCGGCGAGAACATTAATGCTATCAGTGCATTTGACCCGGACGTCATTCAGATTTTTATACGATTGTTTTTTTGGTTGATGTATTCTTTGCACCCGTCGTACATCAAGTTATATAGTAGGGGACCTGGGACTGAGCCTTGCGGTACTCTACTCTAGATAGTATGGCATATTTCATAAAAAGCATTTTTTACCTGTGTCGCCTGTTCATCTTGTATCACTTATTGCACATTTCGCAGTGTCAATAGTTCCAACAAAAGCGGACCTTTTTTTTCTGTTCTCATGCTTGAATTCTGATTCTAGACATTGAAAAACACACAAACATTAATCTTTTGTTCTTTAAGTTTGCTTTGAGCTGATCTACATCGTTAAGTATATTTTCATTTATTTCATAAATCAAAGATGGCAGATAACATGGGGGCCTACTCCGAGGAGCAACGAGTACGTTTTCACCTAGATGTGATGGACTTTGAACGTCGATATCAAGAGCAGTACAACGAGAATATATTTGGGGTTTAATACGAGACAGATTTAGACAGTAATTTTTTGTTATTTTACACATAAATATTATTGTTTATCACACATCTTGAATAAAAACGACTCTTGTATATAAAAAAAAAAGTTTTAAAATTATAATCTATAGTGAAATTGTAGAAAAAATATAAAAATCAGTCATTTCTGCTTAAAAATCGAAAATTTGCTCTAATTTCTACGAAAGCAAACTTTAACCGAAAAAAAATTCCCTTATTTTTGTCATAGGAGAAACTAAAATTTAACATGTAGATGCCAGACCCAAAAATCGTGTTGACCAATGTAATCCATAGGTTTTTTGGATCGATAACTTCAAGCGGTTTCTTCCAGGTGGCTTTTTTGGTTTTGTAAATAGAACCAAATGCTGTATTTTCCACGGGTCCGGAGACCAACTCTTCTTATACAATCATTGTACATTTTCACGAACAAACTAGGTCTTAGAGTCATTGCTTCTTTTGGAGATCTATTTTGTATGCCATCAATTTCAGGCATCTTGGTGCTTTTTATTGCTTTTGCAATTGTCAATAACTCTTCCTCCGTGACTAGTGTTGGTGACTTTGTAGTTTCATTTCGCTTAGCTTAGGAAATGGGGTCATGTGTCAGGAAGAATGCTACGACGAGTCTATGTTGGCTTCTTCTCAAAGTTTTCAAATCAGGATTTGGATTTGGCATCGGAAATTTGCGATGCGCAATTATTTGCGAATAAACAGCGATTATTGCATACGAGGTGTGTTCAAAAAGTATCGCGCATTTTGAACTTTCGCGGGTTACGTATATTCGAGTTTCGAATTTTTTGTGACGTTATGTTGGTACTCATGTCTCTCACTTATGCCGACAAGCTCGGCCATTTTGAATATTCATTTAATTGTTGACAGCTGCTTTGCTTTTT